>NW_004457518.1:15364-47183 GCF_000313135.1 Acanthamoeba castellanii str. Neff
CCTACCACCACCGCCATGGGTCTGCTGATGGTATGACACGATGACACACACAACACACACAACACACACAACACACACACGACGATGATAGGGTGGAGCAGGTGATCAAGTGCTGGAACGAGGAGGGGCAGGAGGAAAAGGTTGAGGATGGTGAAGGAGCACAAGCAGGGGTCAAGGTGCGCAAGGGAGTGATCACCCTTGTACTGATCAAGCCTCTTGTACACCCCCGCCCGCCCCAATTTGAGATTCGGACATCATTCAGCGGGAGGAGTAGCACTAATCAGGTCCAACGCACAGGGCTATGTGCATGTGGAGCCGTTCGAGCGCAATGCTGTCTTGGGCACTGTGTTGCTGATCGATCACCTGCACATCCAAGCCTCTGGCCAAATCGTGTCCATCACCCAACGCTAAGTCAACACTAAAATCTGATTGATTTAATTTCATCTTTTTCTTTTCATAAATGGCTTTCTTTTTTTAAAAAAAGGCTTTGTTATTTGTGTTGGTATTTACTACTGGTGGGCGTTGGATGGGGTGGCGGCGCCGCTCTCCCGCTTGGCCCACTTTTCGCCCATCTGGTCGCAGTTGATGCCCACCATGGCCTCGCCCAGGTCCTCCGACACCTTGGCCAGCACGAGCGGGTCCTTGTAGTGGGTCACCGCCTGCACGATCGCTCGCGCCCGCTTGGCCGGGTTGCCGCTCTTGAAAATGCCCGAACCCACGAACACGCCGTCCATTCCTAGCGAGACCCGATCCGACGCGACGTGTGTGTCGTGTGTGTCGTGTGTCGTGTGTGTCGTGTGTGGTAAAGTTAGCGCTTCGTCGACGTCGACGTCGACGATCGATAAAGAAGACGATGAAGGAAGGTACCGAGCTGCATCATGAGGGCGGCGTCGGCCGGGGTGGCCACACCGCCGGCGGCGAAGTTGACGACGGGCAGGCGGCCCAGCTTGGCCGTCTGCTGCACCAGGTCGATCGGGGCGCCGATGGTCTTGGCGTAGGTGTAGAGTTCGTTCTCGTCCATGGTCGTCAGCTTGCGGATCTCGCCGTTCACAGTTCGGGCGTGCCTGACCGCCTCCACCACGTTGCCCGTCCCGGCCTCGCCCTACGCACCACATCGCGTGAGCCCAAACACACGACACGACACGACACGACACGCGCAGCCGGTACCTTGGTTCGGATCATGGCGGCGCCCTCGCTGATCCGACGCAGGGCCTCGCCGAGGTTGCGTGAGCCGCAGACGAAGGGGACGCCGAAGTTGTGCTTGTTGATGTGGTTCTCGTCATCGGCCGGGGTGAGGACCTCGCTCTCGTCGATGTAGTCGACGCCGACGGCCTCCAGGATCTGCGCCTCGACAAAGTGGCCGATGCGCACCTTGGCCATGACCGGGATCGACACCGCCTCCATGATGCTCTTGATCATCGACGGGTCGCTCATGCGGGCCACTCCGCCGTCTCGCCTGATGTCTGCGGGCACTCTAAACAGTGGAAATATAAAATTATTAATTAAATAATCAAATAAATACAAAAAGAATAAATCGGAATATTGATGGAGCGGATTGATGGAGGCAAGGCGCACCTCTCAAGGGCCATGACGGCAACGGCGCCGGCCTCTTCGGCAATGCGCGCTTGCTCGGCATCGATGACGTCCATGATCACGCCGCCCTTGAGCATCTGCGCCAGTCCCGCCTTCACCTTGAACGATCCGCGTCCTGTGGTTGTCGATTAATTAATTGTTGCGATTCGCATCAGCGCACTGGATCTTTGATCTTCGCCACTCCTCTTTCTTTCTGGCAAGCTTGAGAGATCACGACGATTCACCAGTAGCCAGATTTGTGGCTACGTTTCGTCATTCCTCTACGTTGGAAAAAGATGCACTCGACAAGACTACGGTGAACTGAGAGGCTAAAGCTGGGAATGGTACCATTCTCAACCCCATTGCCTGCAGGTGTAGTGGTGGCCATGTCGTACTCTTCTTCTTCTTCTTCTACGTGCAAGCTGCTTGTTAAATGGCGACGATGGTGTCTTCCTCAAGCGGGTGGAGTTGGCTTGTGAGTCCGGTCGGTGATGGTGAAGTAATGCTGATGGTGAGAAGACGAGAACCAGGGTCACGCCCGCCCTCAAATGACGAACCAAGAAGGCCCCTAATGGTAAGTCCACTGACGTGGGTGACCCACCGCTTCCCTCCGCCCCAGCCTTCCTGGAAGAGGGTGAGTGGTGCCCCTCGCTCCTTGAGACACGGCCCGACGAGCACAGACGTAAGCCCATGTCAGCGCCAATAGGAGGCCTGCAATGTGCGGAATTTGAATCCGGTCTGAATTTCCATTGGCGGTTTTCAGATATCATTATTTCTCTTTTGATTTCTTTATTTCTTTGTTCGGACTTGACCGCAGCCAACGCAAGAGAGGAGACAAAACATTTAGCCCTTTTGGTAAGCAACTCACCCAACAACTTCGAAGGACCAAGAAGAGGAGGACGAAGAAGCCACCTCCCCGCAAACTTCTGCCGGACCTATCTCTCAATTATATTTATTAGTTCAACCCTCCGTCGCAAAGCACACAACATGTCGAGTCTTGAACACGACCAGAACCTGTCCGGCAAGGGACATCACCAGCACATCACCATCGGCGTGCTCGCTCTGCAGGGTATTTTTATTAATTATTTAATTATTTAATAATTTAATAATTTGAAATATAGAAATAAATATTAATAAATATGTGACACCTTCTTCTGTAGGAGCGTTCAGGGAGCATGTGGAGAAGCTCAAGTCGCTGGCCGGCGTGACGGTGGTCGAAGTGCGCACGTCTGCGCAGCTGGAGAGCGTGGACGGGCTGCTCATCCCTGGCGGCGAGTCCACCGCCATAGCCCTCATCGCCGAGGCCTCGGGCCTGCTCGAGCCTCTACGCTCCTTCATCCGCCACCCTCGCAAGGTTCGGCGTGTGCGGTCGTGCGTGTGCGTGTGCGGTCGTGCGCGTGCGCGTGCGCCATGGCTGACTGCAATGCGTGCGTTGTGCAGGCGGTGTGGGGTACGTGCGCGGGGTTGATCATGATGTCCAATCATGTGGAGGGCCAGAAGGCGGGCGGCCAGGCGGTGCTGGGCGGGTTCGAGATCTCGACGGCGCGCAACTACTTCGGCCGACAGCTGGATTCGTTCGTGGCCGACACGCTCACCGTGCCCGCGCTGGCCGACGGCGACCGACCCTTCCCCGCCGTCTTCATCCGCGCGCCGGCCGTCACCGCCGTCCACTCGCCCGACGTGGAGGTCCTCGCCTCGGTCCCCGCGAAGCCGACCGACGCCGAGCACAAGGGTACGTACCACTCTTGATCAACGTCCATCTTGTTGCCGGCGAAGCCGACAGCTGAGTGCTGACGTGGCGTCACGTGGCTTGCGCGAGAGCAGAGGTGATAGTGGCGGTACGACAGGGGCGCTTGTTGGGCACGGCGTTCCACCCCGAGTTGACGGACGATGCGCGGTGGCATCAGTTCTTTGTTGATATGACGCGACGAGCACAGGCGCCGACCGCAGCCGACGACAGCAAGGCGTGACAGGTTGCAGCCACCTTAAAAATCGCGGCTCTCAACACCACCACCGACCGATGCTCAGGGGCGGCTCACTGGGCAGTATTGCCTGCACGGGCCAGAGGGTGTGGGTGAGATGAATGCACATAGCTATTTATATTATTAGAAATATCCCAGAAAATGTTTGCATTACGTACCACCATCGACCGGAAGGGCCACGCCAGTCATGAAGGAGGACTCGTCGCTGGCCAGGAACAGCACCGCGCTCGCGATCTCCTTGACCTCGCCTGATATGCATACGAGGGAGGAAGTGAGTTGGACTTGGATCAGCGCGCTGGTCCCGTCATAGCCAAAAGTGGTGGTGCGGTGGATGCGGTGGAGGGCTTACCGACTCGGTGCATGGGGATTTCGTGGCTGATCTTGAGTCGCATCTCCACCTCCGCGTCACTCACCGTAGCCGGGTCTTCATCAGGCTCCAACACCTGCGGCTCCGCACACACCGCACACGCAACACAATTCCGCAATTAGCGCCTTTGGGGTTTCGCCTGCACCTGGGCATGCCGAGTGGCGCGCACCCTTTCCCTGTCGCGGTCGACCCACCGAGTTACGAAGGTGTCGCCGGGGCACACAGCGTTGATTCGGATGCCCTCGTGCGCGTGGTCCAGTGCCATCGCCCTGTGGGCCGCAATGAAGGTTGGTTTAGCCAAATGAAAACGAAAACGAAAGCGAAAGCGAAACAAAAAGGACGAGGGCATCACTTGGTCATGAGTACGACGGCGCCCTTGGAGGTGCAGTAGGCCACGGCGTCGCGGCCGCCGACGAGGCCCCAGTCAGACGCGTTGTTGATGATCGAGCCTGCGCCCTGACTCCGCATCACCGGCAGCACCTCCTTGCACATGCGCCACACGCCCTACGTTACGCACGTCGCTGATGAATCAGCACTGCCGCCGTGCGAACCCCACCACACAGCTCCTATATCATCTGGATCCCAGGTCGGTGCGTACGGTGACGTTGAGGCGCATCACTTGGTCCCACTCGTCCTCGCTCGTCTGCTCCGCCGTCCGATCCAAGAGCACCACACCTACGACACGCACACGCACACGACCAACGACACGACGCAGCAGTTTGCAATCAGTTGCACAACTGGCCGACAAGACACGAGCGAGAGCGGCTGCCAACCTGCGTTGTTGAAGAGGATGTCGATGCGGCCGAAGGCGTCGAGGGTCTCCTTCACGCACCGCGCACAGTCCTCCGGGCGAGCGTGGTCCGCCACGATGAACACCACCGTGCCGGCCTCAGCGCCGCCCAAGCGTGTCGCCAGCTCAGTTCCGAGCTCCGCGCGTCGGCCGGTGAAAGCCACACTTGCTCCCTCCCTGTAGCACCTCCCCCCCCCAACAGCAAATCGTCAGTAATGCTTCAGGAGCAGTAGCGCAGGAGAAGAGAGGGAGTGGTTTGCCTCACAAAGGCCTCCACAGTGGCTTGACCGATGCCGGATGTGCCACCAGTGACGAGGGCCACCTGGGGAGATCGAGTAGTGGAAGATTAAGAAATCACAGGGAGATGAGTATATCTTTACTGGCACTGCCAGCGAGCGTCAGCTGCACCTTGCCCCGAAGACGTCCGCATTGCTGCTGCTGCTCCATCTTGATCAGTCTCGCGAAACAAAGAGCAAACCGGGGGTCAAGTCGAGAGGAATCCCTGTGGGTGCCCACAACCTCCGGTCGTGGTTCCGCACAGCTGAACTCCAACACAGACGGACGCCACAAAGAGGAAAGGAACTCACGAAGGAAGAAGAGGATTAAGAACGTAGAAGAAGAACAAGAAGAGATGGAGGAAATGGATTTCTGCGAGTACCTGCCCGGTGGGAAGAGCCACGAACGATGCCAAGGCCGCCTCGCCGAGTTCAGGCGCGGCATGGCCGAGGCCATCGGCACCTTCGCCCTCGTCCTCGTCAGCTGCCTGGCCAGTGCCAGTCCCTACAGCACCGACATCAGTACGTTGGCCTCTTTGTTCTCACATTCTGGTGCTTGTTGCTTGTTGTTTGTTGTTGTGAGTCGTGCTGTTGTACAACATAACAAGCTGTGGGATCTGTGGTACATACAGGCAAGTCGCTGGCGGTGGGCATGCTGGTGATGGGCCTCGTGTTCTCCATCGGCCAGGTCTCCGGCGCCCATTTCAATCCCGCGGTGTCGGTGGCCTTCTCCCTCCGCTTCGCCTTCCAGTGGTGGCGACTGCTCTACTACATCCCCGCCCAGTTCGTCGGTGCGCTCGTCGACACGACACACGACACACGACACACGACACACGACACGCAACTTATAGATCGCGGCAGGGGCAATGCTGGGAAGTCTGGTGGTGATGGGCTTCCTGGGCACGGAGGGCGACGTCGGCGCCTCGCTTCCCGAGGGCATGACCAGCCAGGCCGCGCTCGGACTCGAGATCGCCTTCTCCTCCATCTTCCTCTTCATCGTGCTCAACGTCGCCGAGCGCGCCAAGGTGGTCGGCCCCAACGGAGCGCTCGCCACCGGCCTTGCCCTGATCGCCCTGGCCACCGTCGGCGGGTACTCAAACAATATTTGCGTGTCGCGCGTGTCGTGTCTGCCGTGCGGTGATGGCTCGGACACAGGCACGGATGTGTGATCTGAACTGCGTTGTGTGGCGGAATGCGAGTGCAGGCCATTGGGCGGCACGTCGATGAATCCCTTCCGGTCGCTGGCGCCGGCGCTGCTGGCGGGCGGCAAGGCACTGGACGAGGTGTGGCTCTTCATCGTGGGTCCGCTCGTGGGCGCAGTCATCGCCGTGCTGCTCACCTTCCTGCTGGGCTCGCGCGTGCACCCGCTGGCCTACCACAAAGCCACCGGTAGCCACCACCAGTTCTTCTTTGCCTGATGATCATCATGGCTCATCTGTTGTTGTACGTTGCCTCATCACGGGGGGCTCCAGGGATTGGTAGGTCGGGTCCCGAGGATGTGGAAGAACTGTTGGCTGGCGACCAGGAACCGACCGAGCGCTAACACGTGTAATTTTATATTATTTATTTTTTATACATAAAAGACTTTCAGCTTAATTCAGAATTCAGATACAACACAAGATGGCGGATGAGCCACGCACTGACGCGAGCACGACACGGGAGGCAAAGCCCTACCAAATCCTGGACGACCAGGATGAAGACAGAAGCGAGGACGAGGTGGATCCTTACGCGCACATGACAGAGGCACGCATCATTCATTACTCAATGATTTTTATCATTTTGAGTTTAGAATATTAGAATTTACAGTAATAAATCAAAAATCGACTGTACAGGAGGAACGTGTAGCGGCAGCCATGGCAGAAAAGGACGAAGGGAATAGGCTACACGCGCAGGCCAAGTATAAAGATGCAGCTGCGCACTACACACAAGCATTGAGGCTCGCTCCTCCGCTCCACCCCTCTCGTGCGATCTTCTACGCGAACCGCGCTGCCTGTCGCGTCGCTGCTGGGTGTACACCCAGCCCCGTACGAATGCCGCACGCACCACCCCCACGCCTAGCTTGTCACCGCACACGCGCGCCATCGCGCACGCGCACGTCACTGGGGCCTGCTGGCGAGACCTCATGAGTTGCATCGTGATTGTGAGCAGGAGGACTATGCGGAAGTGATAAAGGACTCAACGGAGGCCCTCCGAATCGATCCCACCTACACGAAAGCGCTGGTGCGACGCGCGCAGGCCTACGAGGGCACCGACAAACTCACAGACGCCCTCAAAGGTACCGCCGCTCTTCTTTTGTCTTGAACCTCCTGGCACTTGCATCATCACCATCACCTTCTTCTTCTGGAGCGAATGTTGCGGTCATGCTGATGGTGATGCCTCGACGATACAGACTTTGAAGCTGTGCTGGCACTGGATGGCTCAATCAGGCAGGCACGGGAGGGAAAGCAGCGACTGCCAGCTGCCATCGCAGAGCAACAGCAGCGCGAACAAGAGAAGATGCTCGGTACTACATTCTCTGTTCATGCTGCATTCCCTCGCTACTCGCTGTGCTCTCTCTCTCTCTCTCTGACATGTCTCTCGCCTCGGCTCTTCGCATCGACAGGCCAACTGAAGGACCTGGGCAACAGCTTGCTGGGTAAGTTTGGGCTCTCACTGGACAACTTCAAGGTCGACCAAAACGGTGGCGAGGGGGGCAACTCGTACTCTGTCAAGTTTGGCCAATGATGTTGTTTGTAGCACGTGTGTCGACACAAATGCAACACTGTCAACAAGAACTAGCGGAGAATTCACACAAAAACGAAGGGATAGTGGTGTCGCATAAAATAGAGCGCCAGCATGCAGTGCCACAACACAAACCACAGCACAGCCCCAACACATAACAACACACACACAAGATGGAGCGCGTGAATAACCTCATGGTGTTTGATATTCTGCCCGAGCGCAAGGTGGTGTTCCTCGAACATAACATCAACGTGCAGGACACCCTCTCCATCCTTGACGACAAGCGCATCTCCTCCGCCCCCGTACGACCCTCTGGCCCTCCCTTCATCTTTTGTTCCAAATCTTTGCGTCTGACCTTCGTTTCAACGTGCGCTGAAGGTGGTGAACGTGAGCGAGGGCAAGTTCCTGGGCATCGTGGACATGTTCGACATCGTCACCTGCATGCTGGGCGTGCTGCCGGAGCTGAAGGAGGGCGACGACCCCAGCGCCGTCGAGTGGGCTGGCGAGCACTTTGCCAAGACCACCATGGGCCAGGTCATCGGTACGAGGCCCACCTTGTGTTTGTCTTCTTCCAATTTTCTGTCGACTAGCCCTGCTGACGTGTGCTGACGTGCAGAGGCCACCAACACGTACGAGGGCTTTCCCATCGCCTCCAACCCGGTCAAGCGCGAGACCTTCCTGCCCAAGGTCATCGAGCTCTTCTGGTACCTCGCCCGTCGTGCCAATGTCGTGTGTCGTGTCTCACGGTTTTGGCGGTGTGTGTGCGGCAGGCTGGGACTGCATCGGCTGCCGGTGGTGAACATGGAGAACAACATCATCAACGTGCTCACGCAGAGCGACCTGCTGGCGTTCATGGCGCAGAACATGCACCTCATCGGCGCCATCGCACGCAAGACCCTCGACGAGTGCAACATCGGCCGCGTCGCGCCGCAGATGGCGCGGGCCAACGAGCAGACTAGCGTCGTCGTCAAGCGCCTCCACGACAAGCGCATCACCGCCCTCCCCGTCGTCGATGACGAAGGCAAGATCGTCGCCAACTTCAGCATCAGCGACCTCAAGGTAACACACACTCGCCAGCGTGTGCGTGTGCGTGTGCGGTGTCTGACATGTGCGTGTTGTGTGTGGTGTAGGGCATCACGAGCAAGAACTTCAAGGACCTGCTGCTGCCGGTGAAGGCCTTCCTGGACAAGCGGTCGTCGCAGGAGGAGAACTTCCGGTGCGAGCGGTCGCTCCACCCGCTCACGGTCCAGCGACACGACCCGCTCGAGGAGACCATCTACAAGATGGTCGCCACGCGAGTCCACAGGCTCTGGGTCGTTGACGACAGCAACCGACCCATCGGCACTGTCTCTACCACCGACCTCATGCGCGCCTTCCTGCAGCTCTGAAAATGACAAGACACCCACCGTGTAGCGGCTCCTGCATCATCTTTTACTTATTTATTTGTTTGTTTTACATCAACAAAAGACGTTTGAAGGAAGGGTTGAAGAAGAAGAGTTCAAGTGAGCAGAGGCTCGCTCTCCTGCTGCGGAGAAGAGACTGGGGCGGGCTGAACGAAGTCTTCGCTCTCGGCTACTACGCAGGCTTGATCGCCCCCGTAGTCAGCGATGGGCGAGAAGCCCGCGTCGTCAGATGAGGGCGAGGGGTCCCGAGCGGCCGGCTGGGCGGACTGGGACGCCTCCCTCTTTGCAGCTTCGTAGCTGTCCAAGCCAAAGAGGTGGGCACCAACGAGCACGGGAGAGAAGAGGGCCACCACACCGCCGAAGATTACCATGGTCAGGAACAGGCCGATGTGGTCCGTCAAGATCGACCCCACCAGCGGCCCGCCCAGCATGCCAACTGTACGAAGGGAGAAAGAAGATCAAACAAGTCGGTAAGCACTTGGCCGACGAGAAAAAAGAGACGAAGAGAGGTAGTAGAGCGTACGCGAGTAGAAGAAGTTGTAGATGGCGTAGACCTGGCCGTAGGCGCCTCCGCCCATGGCATCGACTTGAGCTGCGAGCTCGGGCAGGGTCGGGGTCAGCATGAGGGCGTTACACACTGCCATGGCCGACACCGCCAAGTACTGCTGCCACCACTCTGTGGGCAGCGCCACGATGGGCTTGCGATGATGCGTCGTCAGTGCGACAGACCCCAAGAAGAAGATGAAGACGAGGAGGAGGTGAAGTACCATGACCAGCCCGGCCAGGAGCATGCCGGCGATCATGAGGGGCTTGTTGCCCACGCGATCCGAGTACCACCCGACAAGCGGGGAGGCCACGATGTCGACCAGGCTCTCGCACATGAAGACCAGGCCCGTGAGCATGGGCGTCGAGTCGAACACCTTCTCCAGGTGGGTCGGCAGCGTGGGTTCCAGCACCGTGAGCGCATTCGAGGCCAGCAGCACCACCACCGACGTGATCAGGATCGACTTGTTCTGCACCAGGTCCCAGAACGACAGCGGCTGCGGCACCACAGCCTCTGCGGCGGTGAGCGCAGCCGCTTCTGGCTGGTCATCACCACGACCACTACCACCGCTACCGTGTGTCGTGCTGCTCTCCTTCTTGCCCGCCAGAAGGGGCGTCTTTACGCCGGGCGACGTGGTCGGGGGGTCGGCTTCGGCCGGCTGCGGCCTGGGCGACCCAGCGCTGTCGCCCGATTCGATGTCGTCGTCGGCCATGGCCTCGCAGTCGCCCGGGTTGAGGGTCGCTGCGGGGGCGGCCGCAGTGGCCTTCTCGCCAGCCCGGCGCTTTTGGCGCTCCTCCTTCCGCTTCTGGGCCTTCCAGGTGGGCTTGTCGTCCGACACCAGCAGAATGCGGAGCACGCCGTCCAACACGGCCACGCCCGCGGCGATGAGGAACGGCATCTGGTACCCGGCCAGCTCGTACACGAATCCCCTGTTTTTCCACCGAATCAACCCAAGGTAAGCCACCAACAGAAATGAGACGGCACCTATGATGAGCGCCGAGCATACCCCGAACGTAGGCCCAATCAGGATGCCGACCTGGCACACGCTCATCACGATGCCCATGGCCCACCCCAGCTGCTCCGCTGGGAACATGTCGGCCACCAGCGCCAGGCCCGTTACCTACCTACACGCGTCAGCAGCACATCGACACATGGCAATCACGTGATGGTCGCAGGGTATGTACCCAAGTAGCGGCCGCTGAGATGCCCTGGAAGCACCTGGCCAACGCCATGAAGGGGAACGATCTCGAATGAGAGAGAGAATGAAAAGGTAAGCAGCAGGGCCAACAAAGTGAGGGGTGCGGGTCTCCTACTTGATAAAGGCCAGGATGGAGGTGGCTGCGCCCAGCCCCACGAGACCCACCAGCATGGGCCACTTGCGCCCGAACCTGTCTGTGAGGATACCGAAGATGGGAGTCGCTATCAACAGGCCCGCCGCGTACATGGCGAACAGCACTCCCACCTTGAAGTAGTAGCCCCCCCCCACGTTGTTAGAAGCATAGGGTGACATGACCTGGCGTGGGAGGCAGTGTGGTGTACGTGCCTCGACGGTGGTGACGTTGAGGATCTCGGGCACGAAGATGGGCACCACCATGCCGTAGACCAGCATGTCGGTAAAGATAGCCACGCTCACGACGAAGAGCGATGTCAGCGGAGATTTGCGAAGGCGGATGAACCCCTTCCACGCCCGCCCCAGCAATCCGCAGCCGCAGCAGCCCATTTTCTTAAGGGTGTTGTTGTTGATGATGATGATGATGTAGCGCTCTACAACTACTAGTACTAGCCCACGTCCTCCTTGGTGCCCGGGACGCCCTTCTCCTGTCGTTTGTTACTCGTGTCCACCCGGAGGCCTGCCGTCTTGGAGATGACGTAGGGCCAGGAGAGGTTCTCCTGTGGAGGGAAGATGGACGGGCTGGTGGTGCGAAACGATTAGTCTATCGATGAAAAGGTTTGCGTCGGTGACCTCTGGAGCAGGGAGTGCTGAGATCAATAAAACAAGATCTGAACTGAAAGGACTGTGGCGGGAAAGTTGACTACTTACCTAATTTGGGTTTTTGATTACCAAAAATGAGCATTGAATAATATAATATAATGTCTGTAGAGATAAAGGCGTGTAATGTTAGAACATTCATGATGTATATGTGCGTCGTGTTGAATCCCAGGGCACAAGGAGAAGATGCACTTCTTCCTGTTCAACGACATCCTGCTACGTCCTCCTTCCATTGTGTTGTTTGCAAGAAACAGAATCCACTGTGCAGGTTTTTTCTTTTGTTCGCTTGTTTACATTGATGTCGCTCCTGTCTCTCTATCGGTTGAGAATGTACAGTTTGCCAACCACCAGGAGCTTCTCTCTTCTCTCGCGGCTTAGAATTGCACGACGGGAGAGGAGAAGGAGCGGAGCGGAGGCACGGGTACCGAGGCATGCTCCCGCACCGACGCCAGCTTGGAGTAGGTGGGGAACTCGAGCGAGAGCTTGAGCTTCTCCAGGTCGCCCGATAGCGTGCCGGCGATGTCGTCGTCCCTCTGCTTCAGCAGCGTCGATTTGCCTGCGAGGGTCACGCCGGCGGTGGGGCTCTCGGCCGGCACGACGAGGGGCACCAGGTCCGAGACCACCGGCGATTCGGTGCCGCCCGTGGCCAGCTCCTCGTCGTCGTTGAGCACTCGCGGCTGAGCCGCGGCGAGATCGCTGGAGGAGATCATCATGAAGTCTTTCGGCGTCGACGGGACTAAACCGAGCGGCACCACCTCGACTTCGACCTTTACCTCCGACGTGTCGGCGGTTGTCGTGCTGGCCCCGCGCCCTTCGCTCTCTACACCAGCCTGTTCCTGTTTTGGGTTCGCTCGCTCCCGATTCTCCTCCTCGTTGCGGGCCTTTCTGGCGCTGCCCTCCTTCCGCTTCTTGCGTCCCTCCTTGGGTGCCTGCCTCGAATGCGGCGAACCCGAATCCTCCGACGAAGCCGCCATGATGGAGCCGCGCCTCTTTCGGCTCCTTCGCTGGACTGTCACCGCCGTTGGCATGCCCTCGACGACCCACGGGTGGCTCAGCACTTCGTCGAGCGTGATCCTGCACAAAAAGGAGGCCAGAACGATCGAGTGTCAGATTTCGTCGTTGCACGCACTTCACTCTTCAGTAGCAACTGAAGACTGGCGCCACGTACCGGTAGTGCTTGAGCTTGATCATCTTGCTGATGAGCGATCGGGCGCCGGGCGACACAAAATCGGGGACCGAGTACTCGCCCGCCAGAATCGCTTTGCACAGATCGCGCTCGGTCTCGCCCACAAAGGGTGGAGTCCCGCACAGCATTTCGTACACTGACGAGAGCAGCAGCAGCGAGCAGCGAATAGATGAGCTTCTAATTCTTGAGACCAGTCGAGCTGGAAGTGGCCGAGGTGAAGGGCGGGGAGGGGCGACGTACATAGAATGCCCAGAGCCCACACGTCGAGCTCGGGTCCGACGTAGGACTCGCGGCGGAGGACTTCAGGCGAAGCGTAGATGAGGGAGCCCACCGGGTCGTTGGCCTTGCGGTCGGGCAAGTAGCGCAGCGAGAGGCCAAAGTCGCCCACCTTCACGTTCCACTCGCTGTCCAGAAAGATGTTCTGCGGAAGGAAACGCGTGTGAGCCGACTGTTGCTTCATGAGCACGATGTAGAGACACGCTCTTCTACTAGAGCTCTTGCAGAGCTCCTTCACGTACCTCGGGCTTGAGGTCGCGGTGGCACACACCTCTCTTGTGCATGTGGCTGACTGCGAGCGCGGTCTGGGTGAAGATCCTGTAGCGCACCACGGAAGCGGCGGTAAGAGGCGGAACGAATTGATGAAGGCGTGGCACTACGTCAAGGGAAGTAGCGTACCTTCGAGCGCACTTCTCTTCAAGGACGGTCTGCGAAGGGTTGAGCTCGTGGCTGTAGAGGACTTCAAAGAGGTCGCCCCCGCCAGCACACTCGAGCGCGATGTAGAGCGAGTCTTCGGTTTCGAAGTATTCGTGCATCTTGACTACGTGGGGGTGGTCCAGCAGCTCGAGCACCTCGGCCTCCTTCCTCGACCGTTCGAGTCGCTCGGGGGCCTGGTCCTTCCTGATGACCTTCACAGCAACCTTCCTCGCCATGGGGTCCTCCTTCTTCACGCATTCGTACACCTCGCTGTCGCTTCCGCTGCCGAGCTTACCCGTGACAACGTAGCCTGGGATCTTTCCTCCTGGTTCCATGCTGGCGTGATGTCTGAACGAGAGGAGGAAGAAGAAGAAGGAGCCAAAAGGGAGTCAGCCAGCGCCTCGTCGCAAAAGAGAAAGTTTTCCACAAACTACTCATCTTTTTTTAGATTAGTCTCCACACGCAGCTCGCACCACTTCCACGGGCAGGGCGACGTACGTGGTTTGCTTTGGTTGGTTGTGCAGAAGGCCTGAGGGGCAGCTGCTACGCGGCAAGAAGCTTGTAGAGATGGAGTCGTCTGTTGCAGAGTAGGAACAGGCAGCCGCTTTGTGCAGAAGGTAGTTGAAGAAGATGTGTTGGGTGAAGCAGGAGGTAGAAGTATCGATGAAGTCCAGGTGGCTGCAGAGAAAGCGTGTGGAGTCTCCAATAATGAAAGCAACCAGCAAAGGGAGGAGGGGGAGAAGATAGAAATAACCGCGGTGTTGGTACACACTAGACGCGCAACAGGTGGAGCTCAGAGAGAAGGAAGAAGAAAGACTATCACTGTGGTGGTTGGGCGATGGGGGTGGTGGACCCGTCGGTTGTGAAGGGCAGCGCCAGGTCACGTAGGACAGTAGACGAGATGCAAATGTCACCGGAGCTGGCGGCCTGCAGTGTTTCCAGCCGACAACCGGCTGCCTTTTCGTGCGGCCTGGGCTTGCTTGACAAAAAAGAAAAGGTTGCAGCCGTGGCACTCCGCCATTGGCCCTTTCATAGGCTACGCACCACGGCTACTTTTGGTGGAGGTCCGCAGAAGCTGCGGGGCGCAGGCTGGCGGTCACCAACACTTGGTGCGCGCTTTGGCCAACACGCGATTGAAGGCGATGATGATCGTCACGCCTGTCAGTGATTGACCACCTGCAGAAGTGGTTGCGCGCCACTCGTGCGGGGCTGGAATTCTGGGTATGTGAGAGATTAGAAAAGCGAACCTTCCTTCCTGACCCCGGTGTGGAAGATTGGCAGTCAGCTCGTGGGCTATAAAGTCGGTCGTAGATGTGCGGTGTTGCTGCAGCATCAAAGTCAGCTGGACAGTTTCGTTGAAGCCGTGGCTGTGGGCAAAGTAGTTTTCTCAGCACAAAGAAATAAAAAGAATAGCAAAACAATCATTATTTTTGGTGGCGGGGAGAGCAAGGTGGAGAAGCCTCGACGGCCGCGATTGATACCTCAGGGATTAGCTGAGATGTTCTATCAGAACGGGCACCAACCGCCTCCATACGGCCAGCAACCTCCTTACCCGCAGCAGAATAACCTTCACTATGGAGGTTACCATGGAGGGGGTGTGGGATCTGCATCGGCGAGTTCTGCATCTGGAGATGCCATTCTGGAGTTTCCTTCCCCCTATGGAGGCCCGCCCCCAATCTTCGGGGGTGGCTACGCGCCTTCTGGCCCTCCCGCAGGGAACACATATGGAGCTCCACAGCAACAATCGACCTACGCGCCCATGCCCCACTTCACCCCCCAGCAGCCCCAGCCCCAGCCCAGCAATCCTCCCGTGCAGCAGCCTGCCCCGCCTCCCGCAGGGGGCAAGCCCCTTTTCCAACCCTCAGGTGCTTCCCATTTCCAATTGCATTGTGATCCATCTCATTATTGATCACAATGCAAGGAACAAAGCTGATTAGCTCTTGCTCTTCTCTTGCCCTTCTCTCCTCTTCTCTTCTCTTCTCTTCTCTTTGTCTTGGCTCAGGCATGATACGGTCGCGCAAGCCCGTGACCGTGAGCGCGCCCATGGAGTCCGTGCTCTCACCGCCCTCGTCGGCCAACTCGGCCGCGGCGTCGCCCTCGTCGCCCGTTCCGCCCTTGGCCGCGTCCGCGTCCGCGTCCATGCCCCTGGTGCCATCCCTGTCGTCCGACTACGAGGACTACTCCCTCGCCTCCGCCCCGCCTGCCTACTACCAGGTACCCCTCGATCGCGCCTCGCAGTGATCACTGTTTTGTCATGTGCGTGCGTGTGTGCGTGTGTGCGTGTGCGTGTAGTAATGACCTGAAGATCTCATACACGCGGCGTGTGGTGTGTGTGTGCGTGTACGCGTAGGCCTATGGTCCTCCTGCGCAGAACTACGGCCAGCAGGCGCCGTCTCACGAGTACCAGGTACGACCGCGCCTCGAGACCAGTGTTCCGCTTCTTCACCCACACTCCAGGTCTTTGCGCACCTCCTTCGTCTCATTGCGGTCGCGCGCGTCTCTCGTTCAGGTGGCACCCGACATCTACCGAGTCACAGCTCCACCGCCTTATCAACCGCAGCAGCAGCAACCGCAACAACAACAGCCGACGCAGCAGCAGCAGCAGCCCACGCCCTACCACAACATGCCCATCCTTCCCCAGCACCGCCTTTATCCATCGTTCTCGGCTCCCGGCCTTCTCAACGAACACACGCAGCAGCAGCAGCAGCAGCACTTCCCGTCGTCGCCGCAGGTCCCGCCGCAGCAGCAGCAGCAGCAACAGCAGCAGCACTATCACCCGGCTCCACAGCTGTCCCAGTCCCAGCCACAGATCTCCCACCACTACCAGCCGGCACCGCAACTGCAGCCGCAGCCCCAGCAGCAGGCGGCCGCGGCCGACGAGACGAAGCCGGGGTCGGCTGCGGCCGCGGCCACGGGGATGAAGGTCCTGCCGCCGCTGCCCGATCGTCGACGGAACACTGTCAACCTCAGCCCCAGGCAGCAGCGGTTGAAGGAGCAGCAGCAGAAGCTTCAGCAGCCGCAGCGCGTGTCGTCCGACCCTTCGCCGCAGCATCAGATGAGCGAGCTCGAGGAGAAGCTGCGCGATCGCGAGAACAAGGCCAAGCGGCGCGAGAGCGTCAACGTTGTGGTGGTGCCGCGACGCCAGCTCGCCGGCCTCTCGCTCAACGTCAGCGCTCCTCCGACGAGTACCGATCAGCCCCTGCGAGCAGCAGCAGCAGCAGCAGCCGGACCCGAAGAAAAGAGGCGGGGCAGCGGCCCGCCCGCGCCGTACCAGGCGTCATCAGTCGCGCCGACGACCACGACGGCGGCTGCAACAGTGGAGGACTTGTACGTCGCACCGCCTTCGTTCGTTCTGCAGCCCGAGAGCCGACGACCGCTCTCGACCGGCGGCGGTGCTTCGCAGAAGGAGCCGGAGACGCAGGAGGACTACAACTACTACGACCTCCGGAGCGTGCACGACTCGGACAGTGAAGAGGAGGACAGCGACGACGACGACGGTAAGGGCGAGGCCTCGGGCGGCGGTGGAGACGCCGAGGCCAACTACGTGGCCAACATCGAGCTGAAGGTGGCCAGTGCGGACTCGCCGCTGCCGTCGGGCTACGCGCTGCCGGCCAGCGGCGAATGGCCGGCCAAGGTCAAGGCCAAGCCGGAGGGCGACAAGGCCGTCGAGTCTCCCAAAGTCAAAGGTGCGCACCGCACACCACGACACAGCACGACACGACACGACACGACACGACACACGCGGTCTAATGCTGTATTGGTGGCGGTGGCGGTGCAACAGGGCCCATGCGGCAGAGTGCGAAGAGGGGCAATCGGTGGGAGATCGAATTCGAGGAGCTGGAGGTCGACAAGCGGATCGGCCAGGGGGCCTACGGCTCCGTGTTTAAAGGTACACACGACACGACACAAACGGCACACACACAACACAACACACACAGCACACGGGCGGGGGAGAGACCGCAGGCAAATGACATGTGCGGCATCGTCGACTATGTAGGGAAATGGAGGAACACGGTGGTGGCGATCAAGACGATTCGCGAGAACATGGCGTCCTTCCACGAGGCCAAGTTCAAGGAGTTCCGGGGCGAAGCTGAGATGATGATGTACCCCCCCCCCTCTCCCCAAGCCTCGCCCTCGCCACCGCTTTAATCTTCAGCTCACGGACCGGCGTGCGCGCGCGTTGCACACCTCCAACAGGGACATGCGGCCGCACACCAACGTTGTACAGTTGTTTGGGGTGTGCATGCGTCCGTACATGGTACGACGATGCCCCCCATTTGATTGTCGTGTCGTGTCTCGTGTCGTGTTGTGCTACTTCTTGAGCTGAAGAATGGACCGTCTGGCTGTCATCACCGCATGTGGTGGGTGATGCGGGTGGGTGATGGTGGTGGGTGGGTGGTGCGATGTCAGGCGATCGTGGTCGAGTTTTTGGAAGGCGGCAGCCTGCAGGAGCTCCTGCAGAGCAAGGCCGATATCGATCTTCACATGGCCCTCAAGATTGCCCTCCACGCCGCCGCTGGTACCCGCCACACCCATTTTCTTTTTATAGAATGTATATAGAAATATATATGCTGAAACGCACGACACACGACACACACGACACACACACGACACGTGTAATGGCTGATCGCAACCTTCGCCATTCATTCAATGCAGGTGTGGCGCACTTGCACGCGGAGGGCATCTGCCACCGCGATCTGGCTGCCCGCAATCTGTTGGTCCGTTGCAACCCGCCGCCCCCCCGGAGCTTTCTTGCATCCGCCCCACGCGCCGTCCTCTGGCTGACGCCTGTGTGTCGCGTGTGTCGCGTGTGTCGCGTGTGTCGCGTGTGTCGCGTGTGTCGCGTGTGTCGCGTGTGTCGCGTGTGTCGCGTGTGTCGCGTGTGTCGCGTGTGTCGCGTGTGTCGCGTGTGTCGTGTGTGTTGTGTGTTTCTGTCCGTGTCGCACACAGTTGACGTCGAGGAACAAGGACTACCTGGTGGTGAAGGTGGCCGACTTCGGTCTTTCTCGATTCACGGAGGACGCCGAGGACAACTTCACCTCGTGCAAGGTCGGCCCTCTCAAGTGGATGCCCCCCGGTAAATTACCCCAATTCTTACCCCCCCCCCCAAAGCCATTTCATTTATTTCATATTTTTAACTTCTATTTATTCTGACTATTGTTATTGTTTTGTTTTTTGTTATTGCGGTGGCGCAGAGAGCCTGCAGGAGCAAAAGTATTCGTCAAAGAGCGACGCGTGGGCGATGGGTGTCGTGCTGTGGGAGATCTTCTCGCGCCAGGTTCGTAGCCAGCCATGTGGCCACCCACGAAATGTGTGGATGGAGGGGGGAGAGACGACGTATAGATTGGGGGACTAATGCGCGCGCGTGCCCGCCGCATGGAAATATTGGCAGGAACCGTTCCCGGGGGTGTCGCCGGTGCAGGTGGCCATCGGGGTGAGCAGCCGGGGGATGTGCCTCAGGCCGCCATCGTCCTGTCCGCCCGTACCGCCTCTCCTCCTCCTCCTTTGCTGCTTCGCTACTTCATCAATCGCACGCCGCTCACGTGCGTCAATGGATGAATGAATGAATGCAGGAGATAGCGCGGCTCATGTACGACTGCTGGGCCTACGACCCCAAGGAGCGACCCGACTTCCGAACCATCGCCCGCACCATCGAGCAGGTGCTCGGTACGTGGCGAAGCCTCCACGCCCCCCCCCCCCAATCTCGTGTTGCCATTCCAGTTTGTTTCTTACCTGCAAGACTTCGTCCTCTTTCCTCGTTCTTCGTTCTTCGTTCTGCTTCGTTCTTGTGCAGATTCGAACCCGGAGAACTACAACATCGTGCCCAACACGGGGGAGCCCATCTCGTGCACGCACCCGAAGAGGGAAGGCCCGACCAAGCCCGCGCCACCGCCACGACGACCCACGACGACGGGCCAGTAGCGACGGGTTTGGTCCGTCGGCGAAGGCCTGTAGTAATCAACCTCTTCCTCCCCCCTCCCTTTCTCCACATCTTCTTTTCTCGAGCTCTCCGGTGGCGTCTTCGAGGTGCGCGCGGGCCATTGTTTTGCCCCAGGTGCAGACGTGCGTCGTGTGCGCGATGTACATGTACAGATAAATTCGAATGATATACCACTCCTCCCTCACACCTTCCACTGCTAGAAGCCGGCAAAGGCCTCCACTCCATACCACCACCACACGCCGCTCTGTTGTAGGGGTGTCGTGTGTCGTGTGGCGTGTGGTGGCAATAAATAAAGGGTCATGCATTTGGGTGGAGCACCAACAACCACTGCGCAGGTGTCATGTTCGGCCGAAGCGAAGGGTGAGCATTTCGAACAAGTCCAGCGTACGGCGCAGGTCCTTGCTGTTGGGCGAAAAAGAAAGAGAGGAGGACAGGTGAGCACCAAGGCAGGGCCAACAGCGCAGAAGAAGAAGAGCGAACATCTGTTTTGCGAGATCATCGATGGGTGGCAGGTCCTGGTTGAGTTGCTGGCATTTTGTGAGGAAGCCGTGCATCTGCGCCACCGCTGTGCTCACCGCAGCGGTCGTATTGTCGGCAGACATCTTGAACGTCTGCATCTCAGCTACAGAAAGCGCAGAGATCTGAACAATAAATCTGTTGTGAGGCTGCCACGACCGCCTGCGGTGTGCTCACGGCACAGAAGAGAGAGGGGGGGGGGTACGGCGTGGAGAGAGGCATGAAGGGAAGAGATGTGCAGAGCAAGCTGCTGGGCTGTGGCATCGGCCTGACGCTCGAGCCCTTCAATAAACTCCTCTGAAAGCACTGACCCCTCGGCACGCAGCAGCCTTGGTCGCCTCTCCTCCCTGTTTCCCTCTCCAACCCCTTCATCTATGCTTACTTCCGTCTCCATCTCAAGTAAAATGTAAATAGACAAATAAAAATAAACATGAATAATTAAGGTACATGGTAATCTCATCTGTGAGATGGGAGCAGATTGTCTCTAGAAACGAGGAAAAGAGGCGCGAAGGTAGGTTTAACTTTTGTGTAGAGGCATCATAAGGCGAAGAGACAGGATCTTGTAGGTAACAGATTGTTTAAGACCTGGGCTTCTCCTTCTTCTCCCTCCAGAGGGCGTAGAGACCCACGTTCGAGACCTTGACCACCTTGAAACGGACGCCGGGAATATCACCCACGGAGTGACCCTTGCGACCGAAGCCAGCCACGAGCACCTCGTCCTGTACGGCGAGATGCGTGGATGAGAATTGATGAATGACCCTCAAGCCGGTCATGCGTATGGCAAATGCGAATGGCAGAATGAGCGTACGTTCTCCTCGATGAAGTTCAAGCAACCGTCACGGGGGACGAAGCAAGCGATCTTCTTACCGTTCTTGATGAGCTGGACACGGACGCACTTACGGATGGCAGAGTTAGGCTGCTTAGCCTCAATGCCGAGCTTCTCGAGCACGATGCCCTTGGCGTGCGAAGAGCCTCCGAAGGGGTTAGCCTTCAGCTGGGTGCCCAAATGAGCCTTGTTGTACTGCTTGTCGGACCACCTCTCGACCCTGCGGTGGTTCTTGAGCTTGCGCGCAGCGCGGATACCCCTAGGCTTGCTGCATTGGGCAAGGAAGGAGGGTGAGGGGCCGCATTACGAAGCTAATCGCACTTCTAAAACCCAAATCTTGAAGGAGGGGCACGAACCCAGAACCCATGCTGTGGTACTAGCGATGGCGAAGGAAGAAAAAGAGAGAAAGGACGAAAGCACCGCGCCCACCCTTTTTTGCCGGCAACCACATTTTTAGCATTCTAATAATTGGCATTCCAAGTAATTAGATTTATAATTATTTTTCGAGGCCTTCGTGTTCACGACCGCCTGACTGGCGATTTTAGCTCAATCGCACTGCTTTATCGCAGGCGTGAAGATAGCCAGATAAAGCTAGCTTTGGCGAGAGTAGCCTCTTCTCCTTCGGCCAACAGTTACCCGAAGGAGCCTTTGTGGGTGTAGCAGACCTGGCGATCCGGCGTCGAATAACGGGCGCAGATCGGTCGGCGAACCTGGCCACAGGTGAACAGCAAGGGGCGAGGGATGCAACCTCGGAGCACTCGGTTGCCTATGTGGAGTAACCTGCTCAACTTATGCGCAGGGCTTCAAGTGGCACCGCCCACCGTCAAGCAACATCAAGAGCCAGTACGATCACCATTGGCCAGCCGGGTTGCCGACGGCGCCTGAATGGTCAATCCACGGGACACGCAGCCAGAGCGCCCGTCAGCCGTTCCGCAGACTCACACCAACTTTAACTCCGCAAAAGCCAATCGCGGAGAAGCGTCACCTCGCGGGCGACCACTAAGAGCCAGTTTTCCGTGTTGTCCACGGCAAGCTCCACCCGACCCCACGACGCCCTCGAACCGACGCCCGATGGTCACGCGGCCGCACGTAAGTGAGAGTGCGCACGAGGCGGGGATCACGTCAAACACGAGCCCACCTTCCGCCTTCGACCACTACGAAATGTCATAGAGAGTTGGTGATCCCCTAACGCCCTCTGACAGCCCGCCCGTCGCGACTCCAAGGGAGTTCGCCCCATTGTCTGCCCTTGTCCACCATCCCGCGCGCCAGCGAGAGAGACGCATTCCTCCATCCCCCCAGCCACCACCATCCCTACCCCCTCAATCCGCCTCGACTCTTCGTCTCGCCTCCTTCCTCACTTTGACTTCCACCCATAACCCACCTTCTTCCTCCTCCACACAACGTCTCCTTCATCCCCGGCGGAAGTAGTGAGAGCACGCTTGAAAACCGGAACCAAGGCCACACGTCACTCACCTTCAACCTTCTCGTCTCGAAGAAGAGGACCACTTACAGAAGAAGTAGAGGGCCGTTAGGTGTTGTTGGTCCTTTCTGCCTCTATCGTCGCCGCGATGGAAGAATGGATGCAAGCGCAGCAGCATAACTACCAGGGGCGCAACCGCTCCTACTCGATGTCGCACGCCGATAACATCTCCTCCTTCTATCATCAACTCCAGCAACAGCAGCAGAAACCACAGCCTCAGCAGCAGGCCGCCTTCCCGCAACCGCTTCCGCACCACCAGCCGGCCGCCATGATGACTGACTCCTTCCTCCAGGAGGGTTCGCCGTTGAGCATGTCCTCGTCTTGCGGAAGCGACGACGTTGCCTACTCGTCCGACTACGCGCCGCAACTTCAATCCATGGGAACGACGACGCACCAACAAAACGGCTTCGAGCAGCACCCGCCGGCTCATCTTCAGCGACGAGCCTCGCTGTCCTCGACCCCCGTCTCGGGCGGCGTGGGCGCGAGCCTGGGCATCTTGGGCGGATTCGTCGGCGAGGGTCTGCGGGCCGAGTACGCGTCGAGGCGTCCCGGCGGACGAAGGAAGTCTATCTGCCTCAGCCCTTCCCAGCAACAGGACGAACAGATGAACGTCGCCGATCACTACCAAGCCCAACCCTACACATCCGTGCCCGATTCCGAAGCTGCCGAATCGGCGATGGACACCATGGCCGCCCTGCGGAGGAACAGCTTGTACGTTTTTCCTATCTCTCCAGCAGGCCCCCATTCATCAATTCATTCAAATCGGCTCTGCCCTGCTCAGGAACGCAGAGATTTATTTCTTTCGTTTTTGGTTTCGAATTTCGCGACTTGAGCCGTTTGCCCAAATTTGCTAGGAGAGCCACTTCTCTTTTATTTGAACACACGCCTATCACCCAGTTCCGGGGCTGTGAGGTCACTAGGGTCAAGTAACAGAGCTTGAGGGAGTCTCTCTTCTCACCCAGTTCGTGTTCGTTTTTCGGTGGTAATAGGCCCGCTGCCAACGCCAGGCGCAACTCGCTGTCGTGTCCGCTCGTGCACAACTACACCCCGCTCACCGCGGTGCCCACGCTGGGCCGCGCCCTGGCCGAGGGCAACCTGGGCCAACGGAAGAGCATCCAGTCATTCCTCTCCATGCTCGCCCAGAGCTCCAACGACCGCTCCGACAAGCGCCGCAAGAGGAAGTCGTCGCGCAAGGACCGGGGCAAGAGGTACAAGCGCAGCGACTACGACGAGAGCTCGGACGACGAAGACGACGACTCATCGGAGGAGGGCA
The DNA here is from genome assembly GCF_000313135.1 of Acanthamoeba castellanii str. Neff. Lineage (NCBI taxonomy): Eukaryota > Discosea > Longamoebia > Acanthamoebidae > Acanthamoeba > Acanthamoeba castellanii. Next base: position 38,924 of record NW_004457518.1, read on the forward strand.
ACAACAACCACGCCACCGCCGGTAACGGACAGAACCCGTTCGCTTCGCCCGGCGAGCACGAGCCCTCGGGCACGGCGTTCAGCGGGTTCGACTACTCGAGCGGCGCTTTGGCCGCGGAGGGGAGCGTGAGCAGCGACTCGTCGTCCGACACCATCCCGTCGTCGGCCGGCGACCAGTCGACGCCGAGCCCCTTCGAGCCCATCACGCCGATGGGCAGCGCCGAGCTGTTCCCGCCCTACTCTGCGGGCGCCGATGCGGCCTCGTCGTCGACCCACGGCGGCATGGGCACCACCAGGCCTCGATCCCGGTCGTCCCCACCCAGCTACGTCGACTCTGCGCAGGTCCCGCTGACCCACCAACAGCAGCTCCAGCGCCAGTACCACATCGCCCAGACCAACAAGCGATTGCAGGAGCTGCGCCAGCAGCACCTCGAGCGGCTGCAGCTACAGATGGAGATGGAGCGCCAGCAGGCCCAGCAGCAGAGACACTCCTACGAATACGCCAGCACGACGCAGCGCTACGCCGCGCAGCCGTTCCAGGCGCAACAGTCAGGCTACCCCCCGCAGGCGCACGTGCTCGGCCTCGAGATGTCGCACCAGGCCAGGATGACCGGGCCGCAGCTGGTCCACCACCAGCCCTCCACCTCGGCGAGCCTGCCCTCCGTGCTGCCCTCGCACGACCTGGGACCCTACCACCAATACGGCCCCGAGATCATGCACCACCACCAGCAGCAGCCGGATCCCCTCGCCCAGGAGCTGATGGACCCGCAGGCGCGGGCCGACTTCGACTTCTACAACGAGTTCAGCGACTTCAATATGTGCGAGCCGGCCAGCATGGAGTCCCTGTGCCGGACGGTCCCCGAAGACGGCCTGGTGGTGGCCCACCAGGCGCCCGGGACCTCGATCCCGATCGGGAGCGATCAGCTGAGCACGGACGACGGCCCGGTGAGCGAAATCCTGGTGGACGAGTTCTCCGTCGTCCCGTCGTCGGCCTTCGCCCACGAGTCGTGGCTCGGTGCTGGCGGCGCGTCGGAAGCTGCACCGGACGCTAACTCCTACCCCAGTGGTCTTGGTACTTGCTCCCACCGTCGACGCACACAGCAGCTGATCCGCCAATTCGCCGTTTCTCACGCATTGCTTTATCAACAACGCAGCGGAGAGGAAGGATCAGCAGACCGATGACTCGTTCAGCGAGTTCTTCAACCTGGATGACGCCGGCATGGGCGCTTCCCACTGAGCGACGGAACGATCTGCCTCTCGCCTGTAGATTTTTGTACAGAGACCTTCATCTCCCCGCCACGCGTCACGAGTCCGCTCAAGAACCAAGGAGATTGCTTCTTGACACAATCGTGACCAGAATGGAACCACAACATTCTCTCCTCTTTCCCCACCACCCCTTGTACACACTCCTCCGCTTCTCGTGCTAGCTTTTGGAGACCAACCACAAATAAATTGTTTGCTAATAATTCCAAATGGGTCGTCCTCTGTGACCAACCAATGGTCCCGTGCAACCACTAACTGACTCGCATTCCACAATTCTTGAGTGAAATCTGGGTGAATTGTTAAACTCCTGAACTAGGCAAATTATTTTTTATTATCATTTATCATTTTACAACGCCATAAGATGGAAGCCCCAGATGAAGGTTTGAAACTGCCCACGCTTTCGACGATGGAGGCCACTGAGGAGGCCGGCGGTGGAGGCGGCGGCGGATGTCCCTTCGCTCATGGCGGCGCGCCCGGTACGGCAGCTGGTAAGGCGAAGCACGAGCCTGTCTACTACGCCGACTATCTGGAGCTCAACAAATTGCTCAATGCCCAGCACATGAAGAGTGAAGATCACGGCAAGCCCGCCCACGATGAGATGCTGTTCATCATCGTGCACCAGGCCTACGAGCTTTGGTTCAAGCAGATTCTGCACGAGCTCGACCTTGTGATGAAGCTCTTCGCCCAAACACCCATTCCTGAGGTACACTTTCAATCGCTTCTTTAACGCAGCTTCCTCATCTTTCTCCTCCTCATTACATTCTAAAATGCGCGATCAATTTACCCATCGCGATGTGGCCGTGATTTGTAGAAAAGCATGGGCACGATCAACCACCACACGGAACGAATCGTGAAGATTCTCAACCTGTTAGTCAGCCAGGTGCAAATCATCGAGACCATGAGCCCTCTCGATTTTCTCGATTTCCGCGACTACCTGATGCCTGCTTCCGGTTTCCAAAGCTTCCAGTTCCGTCTCATTGAGAACAAGCTGGTACGCACACCAGTCTCCCTGACATGGGTTGAGTTGCGCCAACTTACATCTTTTTTTGTCCTCGCTTGCGTTCATCAGGGCATGGTTGCTGAACAGCGCATGAAGTACCAGTCTGCCGCCTACCACACGAGGCTCGAGCCCGACCACCAGAAGATCGTGCAGGAGTCTGAGAACAGTGCGGCCAAGCCTTTCCTCTCTACTTTGCGTGCCTTCGTTCCATCATTTGACAAATTGCTTTCCTGACGCGCAGGCCCCACCCTGTTCAACATTGTCGAAGCCTGGCTCGAGAGAATCCCGTTCTTGAGCGACGAGGAGACCGGATTCAAGTACGTCTGCCTGCCTGCCGCTCATTTGACGCCTCGCGCGTGGCCGTTGAAGTCAGTCGCTGACCATCCTCGTGTGGCCCGTGCCATTTCTTCGTCCAGGTTCTGGGACGCCTACAAGAAGGCGGCCGAGCAGATGTTCGACACGGAAAAGGAGATCATCATTGATAACTCCAACATGGCCGGCGGTGAGAAGCTCGAGGAGCATCTGGATGAGTGGAGGAAGGTAAGGCTGGTCTATGTGTGCGACAGCCCCCGAGCATAGTTAGCGATAGTCTGCTCACTCACTTCATTTCTGCGATCTAACAGAACAAGGAGGCGTTCTTGGCTCTTCTCGACGATGAGAAGCACGAGGAGATGCGCAGGAAGGGACTGCGTCGTCTTTCGTTCAAGGCCACGCAGGGTACGTCAGGAGACAAATACGCTCTGTTTGGTGCTCCGTTGAGTGGCTAGCTCACCGTTCATCTCCCCGCGTCCCCACATTACAGCCGCCCTGCTGATCACGCTGTATCGCGATGAGCCCATTCTCCGCGCTCCCTTTGAGCTCCTCACCCGTCTTGTTGATATCGACAACGCCATGCAGCACTGGCGCCACAGGCATTCGATGATGGTCCACAGGATGATCGGTACGTTGCCTTCTCCCGTTGCATGTGACGCGTCGTCGTTATCGTCTTCGTCATCGTCATCAAGCTTTGTTTTTCACACTCCTCTTGCATTGTCACGTTCATCAGGCACGAAGATGGGCACGGGCGGTTCGTCGGGCTACCACTACCTCAAGGCGACGCTCCAGCGTGGTCGCGTCTTCGTGGACATCTCCAACCTGTCTACCTACCTCTTGCCGAGGAGGGCTCTCCCGCAGCTCCCGGCCAAGATGCTGAGCAAGATGAGCTTCTCTCTCGAGCAGAAGTGAGCCTTCGCCCGCGAGTGCCTTGTAATTTTTTTAAGGATGCGGCCAGCAAGGCATTTTGCTTTTTATTTGTACACGAGGGATGGACCACAAATTCACACAAAAATGGAGGCGGGTGGCGCAGATCGCGTGAAGGTGGTGGTGCAGCCTCGTGCTCCCTACTCGGCCTATCGCGCGGGCATGGATGAGGAAGCTCTTGCCCGAGAAGCCAAGGTACCCCTCATTTCGCTTGTGTGCAAGTTCGGCTGCATGCTTAAGGGGCGGGTTATAGTCTTCCGTACTATCTGGATGTTCTTCTTGCATGCGCACAGAAAGAGGAGGACCGCTTCTTCGACGACGATGAGCCTTGGAGCCTGCCCATTTCGCATCAGATCACCGAAAATCTGGATCGCACTGATCTGGTGCAAGCCTCCATGGATACCTTCATCCCCTCCAACAATGTGGGCTACAAGTTGCTGCAGAAGATGGGATGGAGAACGGGCTCGGGGTTGGGCCGCGACGGCTCAGGTACGAGCTTGCGCCCCCCCCCATCATGTAGCGCCATCGGCCGCTCACACCTGGCGCACCTCTCAGGCATGGTGGAGCCGATAAGGGCGCAGCTCAAGGAGGACGTGATGGGGCTGGGCAAGAAGGAGCTCGAGGAGGAGGTGGCAGAGAGCGCCACCAAGCGGAAGGCGCTGGAGATCGAGAAGGAGCAAACCGTCGAGGAGAAGAGGCGAAAGCTCGACCAGCACCTGGAAAAGGAGAAGATCAAGGAAGAGGTGACCGAAATCAACAAGGTGTTCTACTGCGACATCTGCAGCAAGCAGTACACGCAGGCCCTGCAGTACGATCAGCATTTGAGCTCCTACGACCACCACCACAAGAAGGTAGCCAACCACTGCACGCGTTGGCGGTGTTTGCTGCCATCTAGTGACTGACGAGCTTCTCGTTGCGTGCGCGTGCGTGCGTGATGGCCAATAGCGCCTGGCGGAAATGAACAAGCAGGCGCGAGCGATGAAGAAGGGCTTTGGAAAGAAGGACAACAAGAAGAAAAAGGAAGAGCGACGGGAGCAGGAGATGCTCAAGCGAATCACGGAGGAGGCCAACCGAAAGGCGGCCGCCGCGGCCGCCGCCTCTGGGTAATACTCGCTTCATTCTTTTTTCGCTTTCGCTCCTCTCGCCCCACTCACGTGTGCGCAACAGACCGCCGAGACCATCAGATTCCCAGCAGAGCTCTGCAGGTTGGGCGCCTGTCCCGGTCGGCGCCCCGCCCCTTCCTGCCGGCAGCCCGGCCCCGCCACCGGCGCCGCCCATGCCGCAAGCCACCGACACCGCCGCGACTACGTCACATTCGTCTTCACCTGCCTTGCCCAGTGGGTTCAAGCCAGTGAGCTTCACTTCGGGCGGCTCCACTACATCGCCACCTCCATCCGGCGGGTTTCAGCCTCTCCCACCAGCCGGCCCCGCTGCGCCGCCCGCCACTGGCGGCTTCCAGCCCGTCGCATTCGCTCCGCCGGCCGCCGGCCGCTTTCAGTCGGTCCCGGTGTCCTCGCCGTCAGGCGGTTTCCGGCCCATCTCACTCGGTGCACCGCCACCGCCACCGCCCGGCAACCTGCCGCCACCGCCCCTGCCGCACTCGCGGCCTCCGCCTCCGCCGTCGCACCCTCCCCCATCACATCCGCCGCCGCCGTCGCAGCCACCACCCCCCGTCACGAGCGAGCCAGCGCCTCCGACTTTGCCGCCAACTGGCTCAGGCACTTCCTTCCTTCTCTGTCCACGCGCACCCTCAACCAGGCACTGACCACTTGTGTGCCTCCTTGGTGTGGGCCGTGGTAACGTTACAGGAATTTCGTTTGGCCTCGCCAAAGCCCCGCCCAAGCCGCCCGTGCGCTTCTCCTTCGGTGGCAAGAAGTGAAGCGAGAGCTACACACCCAGGCGGCGGGGACCAAGTCTGGCCAGGCAGGAGTCCGAGGTGAACAGTGTGCGGTGACCAGTTCCAGCACCATCGCCACGCCCGAACTGGGTTTCCCCAACAACCCGCCTGCTCGTCTGGCCAACAACCTGGCGCTGTTGGGAAAGTTGGGATAAAATAACGGACCAGTCGCGGGGTCCAATCGCGGGGTGAATTGTTGGCGGGCAGCCGAAAAAAAGGGGGGCACCGGCAGGCAAAGGAAAAGAAAACCGTGTGCGCTGGTTGTTTGCCTTCCGCCGCGCCGCTGAGCCTTTGTCTCTTTTTCTCTCCTCCTTGATCTCTCGGCCGTTCTTGTATCAAGTGCGTCTACGACCCTCATCCCTCCATTCAGCTCGTTCATTTGGCTCGCATTTTTCAATTAGATCCTTGTGGCCTCGAATTTTTTCAAAAATTAAGAAGTGTAGCCGGATGAAGTGTAAGTGATCTTCATCTCCATTTGGGCCTGAATGCGCTCCTTAGTCTTCACTCTCAACCGAACGAAGCCCTTCATCTTTTAATTTTCCAAATCCTTGACGTGACAACGCGCCAAACTCCTAAATTAGCGGCGACCAACACGCGTATCCACAACTGACCGCATTTATTTTTTTCTTTCAAGAAAGAAACAGATCATCAGCCATGTCTGAGGGGGATCACACCAACGATGCCACAGAGCACACGACCACCGGCGAGGAGAATCTCGCCAACCAGGGAAGTGAGAACGTTGAGGGAGGGGAAGGTCTGAAGGCCGGAGCGGGTGCCGAAGGAGGAGATGTTCACGGGGACGAGGCATCGGACGAAGTGAAAATCAATGAGGACGGACAGAAGCGAGCCTTCGGCGAGCAGGAGGAGGGAGAGGAGGATGGCGAGGAGTACGATGATGAGGAGGAGTACGACGACGATGAAGGTAAACCAACCTGCTGCGCCGCAATTTTCCTCCTCCATCCACTTGGGCTCTGCGCGGACCGTCTTTTCCCCCCCGCCCATTATCATTTTGCCGCTTCTCTCTTCCTGCGCCCAGGCTCACTGCCTCTTTCTCATATTCATATTCATTCCCCCTCCATTTATCTACATTTATCTAGACGATGACGGCGATGATGATCAAGATCAGGACCTCTCGGCCAAGCTCAACGAGCTTCGCGGCATGATGGGCAGCTTCTACCCGTTCGGTACTCAGAACCAGTACACCTCGGTTGACCTGGTCCTGAGCAAAGAGGATTTCGAGCTTGAGGAGCTGTTGGAGCTCGACGACTTCCTTCCCGATCTGCGAAGGGGCAAGTCGAACCTTCTCTCCTAGTACGTTCTCCCTCGCCTTACATGGAATAGGGATTGGGGGAGAGCGCCGTACCAGTGGATTCGAATCGCACGATGTAATGGACAATCTCTGGGCGCGACACAGCCTGGTTCAGCCTGAGGTCTTGGAGCAGCTCGTTGCCTATATTTCCTCCGAGCCCAAGGAGGACGAGGATGAGGATGAGGCGGAGCAGGAAAAGCAGAAGCGGTACGCGAGAGCCCCCATTGAAGACTTTCGTAGCGCGGGCACACTGCATTCACCCCCGATTTTGCCGGCAGTGTTTGTTTATCGATTCTCGAGAGTTTAGATTTTGACATGTCTATCGTGCGGTTCCAGGTTCGCTCATCTTGCCTACGAGGCCATCCAGTCTGACATCCTCAAGGAGGCGATGATCAACGACCACAACATGCTCGACAAGTTCTTCGATTTCTTGGACATAACGACCGAAATGGATCCCCTCCGCTGCGCCTACTTCTCGCGGATCGTCGAGCTGCTCTTCGAGCGCTACCCCAAGGAGCTGATCTCCTACCTCAAGAAGAAGAACTGCGTCGTGGCCAAGTTCGTGTGGCACATCAACAACCAGTACATCGTCGAATCTCTCTTCCGGCTGATCGATTCGCAGATCTCCCACCAGTGGCTGCTCGACGAGGACCTCATCCCGCTGCTCATGTTCAAGATGGCCGAGTGCGAGGACCCCGAGACCCAGGAGAAGACGGCCAACACCTTCGTCGAGATCCTCGACCTCTTCGTCCCCTTCCCCTACTCTATTCTCACCACCCAGATGTTCCACTCGGAAATCGTCGCCGAGCAGTGGGAGCAGTTCACTCTCTCCGAGGTACCTTTCCTTGCTTCACCCACGCCATAGAAAGAAGAAAGCTCACCCGCACCTTTCTTCCTCCAATCGCACAGCCGGCCAACTTCAACAAGATCCAGAACGGTTTGAACGTGGCCATCGGCATTCTCAACCTCTCGTACGAGGGCAACATGGCCGATGAGACGCCCATCTTCATGCGCACAGTTGTTGGGAAGCTCGGCTTCTTCCTCCAGCTCCTCAAGACTCCTCAGGTAAGCAGCAGCAACAACTTTTTCTCGGCTCCCTTTGTGCGCGTATTTGTAGATGATGAGTTCAACTTTGGTCCGTGTTGATGATAGGCCATGGCCATGAATATGCTCAAAGTTGCTGATATTTATATAACACACATGCTTATGATGAGCATGTGGGCGCACAACATCGCTAACACGCTTTCGTTCTGTCCTGCAGGACTCGGAGCGGTTCTTCCAGATGACCTACGGCAAGCTGAGCCCGCCCTTCGGCTTCCTGAGGGTGAAGATCCTCGAGTTCCTCAGCGCTCTGTTGAACACGAGGTACCAGTCCGTGGTGGACGCCTTCTGGAAGACCGAGCCCAACGTGTTCGAGACGCTGTTGGTACGCATCTCCGCCACCGTATTCATCAAAACATCACGCACGCACGTTCGCAGGCACGGCGCGGTTGCTGACCGCGCGCGCGTGTGTGTCTTCTCCCAACAACAGGACATCCTCTTCCACTACAAGT
>NW_004457518.1:47487-69038 GCF_000313135.1 Acanthamoeba castellanii str. Neff
AGAATAGAACACTATTCCTGAGTACTAGGCGTTGGCTACTTTATCCCCTGAAACCACCCACATTTCCGGTACCTCCTTTAACTTAAGAGAAACGTACGCAGTTGGATTCCTTTGGATTCCTCAAAGGTCCAGATGCAGCCGAACACGAGCCACACGACACACGACACACACACACACACGCACGCACACCACCAACACACACACTGTTAGCCAATTTTCGTAACAACTGCAAAATGCCAGGACCGTACGGAGTGAACCTGGAGGCGGCAATGAACACGTCGTCCGACTGTACGTTGCGGTCTACGACCAGCTGCGGTACTCTCCTGTGTTTCCACACCACCTGATGACCATTGATTGTTAGTCGTAGTACGTGCACCCACTTCAAAACAAGACATTCGATCAGCGGTGCAACAGAACGAGCGAAGTGCCGGACGTTGAGAACGCCGAGCACGAAGAAGGCGATCTCGAACGAGGCCCACTCGCGGAGGTGGCTCTCGCAACTGGCACCGCCGTTGGCCGGCATGCAGGGCCAGTCAAGGATTCAGTCGTCATCAACGGAGCCATTCATTTGAAGCTCTGATGAGGGCCGCGGCTGGTACGCACCAACGCACGCGACAACGGCGAGGTAGACGCCATTGCCCAGGTTCCGCCCGTGCCACGCGTAACACCTTTTGGCCACCTCCCTTTGTGCGCGTATTTGTAGATGATGAGTTCAACTTTGGTCCGTGTTGATGATAGGCCATGGCCATGAATATGCTCAAAGTTGCTGATATTTATATAACACACATGCTTATGATGAGCATGTGGGCGCACAACATCGCTAACACGCTTTCGTTCTGTCCTGCAGGACTCGGAGCGGTTCTTCCAGATGACCTACGGCAAGCTGAGCCCGCCCTTCGGCTTCCTGAGGGTGAAGATCCTCGAGTTCCTCAGCGCTCTGTTGAACACGAGGTACCAGTCCGTGGTGGACGCCTTCTGGAAGACCGAGCCCAACGTGTTCGAGACGCTGTTGGTACGCATCTCCGCCACCGTATTCATCAAAACATCACGCACGCACGTTCGCAGGCACGGCGCGGTTGCTGACCGCGCGCGCGTGTGTGTCTTCTCCCAACAACAGGACATCCTCTTCCACTACAAGTGGAACAACACTGTGCATTACTATATTGACCAAATCATCGCCACCATCATGTCGCTCGACAACGGAGACAACATCATCGCCGTCCTCATCGAAAAGTGCAAGTTCATCCAGCGGTTCTCCGACGCGTTCAAGAAGGAGAGCGACAGGACCGTGGGCTACCTGGGCCACCTGGTCCACCTCTCGAACGAGCTCACCAAGGCCTCCACCTACCACGAGCCCCTCGCCAGGCTCCTCGACGAGAACGACCTCTGGAAGGAGCTCGTCAACGGCAGGCTCAAGGAGATCAACGACAGAAACAACACCCCCATCGGTGCCCCTCCCGCCGGCGGCTCTCCCATGATGGTACGCAACCGTTTTGTCGTGCGTGTGTGTGATTGACTCACTAACGCGTACTTGCAGGGCGACTCTGGCCTGGGCGAGATGGGTCGTGGTGACAGCGTTTTCTACGAGGAGCAGGGAGTACAATACGAGGAGGACGGCTCCGATGAGGAGGTCGACGATGACGGAAGGATTGAGCTTATTGACGAAAGCGAGAGAGCGGAAGAGGGTACATAAGCTGCACCACCATCACCACCGTCGTGCAAACACCCGCTCATCGTGTTTTTTTTCTCCCCTCGTAATTACAGTTGAGCTCACGTCCGAGGAGCCCCTCCCAAGCGGCGAGGAAGCTGCGTCGAGCTAAAGAGAGTTTCAGGAAAGGCTCACGGAGGAGACCGAGGCCAAGCCAAGCGATGAAGGAGAGAAGACCGGGAAACAAGCGGAGGAGTCCTGTTGTTGTGGGATCGCCGAGGAGGGCGACAGCGATCCGCTGAGAGGAGGAGGAGGAGGAGGAGAGGAACGCCTGATGTTCGAGAAGGAACGGAGAGAGAAGGGAGAGAAGTGGAGGAGAGAGAGGCCCCATGGCCGCTGGTGTGTTGCGAGTGTTGCTTAGTGGACCCAACAAGGGGCGTGGGCTGCCACTGCTTTTATTCCACCTCCTCTCTTGCCAGAGTTTCTGGCCAAGCAGAAGCAGAAGCAGGTCAAGGAGTTGGGCGGAGTTGTCGCAAAGAAATGCTTCAAATTGCGCTCCGTGGTATCCTTGGCGCCCACTTCTTTTTTGTGTTGTTTTTCAGTTTTCTTCATTCACCACAAGGAACAACTGAAGAATCAGCTGAAATGATGGACTACTACGGAGGCGGGCAACAAGCCCAGATGCAAGTTCAATGGAACCATCAGGGTGAGCCTTGGCCTTGTGATTGATTGAGAATGGGAGGGGGGGGGCTACGCTTTTGTTACTGACGCCACACCTGCAGATATGAGGAGCCTCAAGGTGGACGAGATCATGGTGCAGGAGACCAACGAGGGGGTGCAAGCGCTGCAGAAGGACCTTGTTGCCGTTGCCGAGATGCAACGCATGACCGCCGAGCTTCTTGCCGAGACGCGGGAGCAGGTCGACCACGTCATCCACGACAACATCCACTCCTCTGACGCCGTCACCCATGGTGCCGCCTTCACCCTGGCCGAGGTACTCACACTGATTTTTCTCCTTCCATCTCTTTCCTCATCATCCTCCCCGCTACTCGATGCTTTTATTTATTTCTTTATTATTCGTTTGTTTATTTATTTTCACTACTTCCGACAGGCCAGTTACACGAACGGAGCGAAGCACATGGTGATCGGTGGCGTGGTGGGAGGCGTGGTGGGCGGCGTGGCCGGAGCCGTCATCGGTGGCGCTGTCACGCACGGCGCCGGCGTTGCCCTCAGTACGCTACGCCCTCTTCTTCCATTGGCGCCACGTAGTGCGCGCAGACAACTACTTCTACGCAGTTGCCGACAAGGAAGGACGTTAACATCTGCTGCTTCTGCTTCTTTCTTCTTCTTCTTCTCAATGTGTGCAGCTGCGGCCGGTGGTGCTGCCCTCGGCGCTGCGGTGGGCGCGGGAACCGGCAAGCTGATCGCCATGGACCAGAACCGGATCGTGGGTTCGCCTCTCCCTCCACCTCCACACCTTCCCTCGCGTAGCGGACGCGAGGCTCTTAACGTGTTGTTACGAACAACCATCAACACCAACACGTCGCTTACACGAAAATGATTGCTTTTTCCCTTCACGCTACACAGAGAAGGAGCTGCAGGGCCTCACGCATTCGCGGACGTGGATACCCGACGACGAAGCCCCCGTCTGCATGCGATGCTCCCGCGGCTTCACCGTGACCAAGCGAAGGCACCACTGCCGCAAGTGCGGGTACGTACGCGCGCACCTGGGCTCAACACCACCACCACTGGTGTGTGTGTGTGTGTTGTGTGTGGTGTGTTGTTCGTGTCGTGTATGTTTGTGTCTTCATGGGCTCACCCTCTCCCTGTCCTGTCCTCGGTGGGTCTACAGAGGCGTGTTCTGCGGTAAGTGCTGCGGGACGAAGCAGTACCTGGAGTACGAGGGCGTGAAGCACCTGAAGAAGGAGCGCGTGTGCGACGGCTGCATCATGGCCCCGGCCGTGGCGGCCGCCACGCGGAAGACCTCCAAGCGGTTCTGAAGGGCCGACCGCCACCATCTTCAGGTGATGCGACATTATCGTTCGTGTGCGTCAGCCACTGTCACCTGGCCCAGACAGAGCGGAGCAAGCCAGTAGCGGGCAGTGGCCGTTGTGTTAATTTTTTTCGAATATGTACAGCTGTGTAAACAACCACAAGTCACACAAGACCATAGCTTGATGATCGCATGTTGTGTTTGGAGTGATGTTGTTTGGCATCCATGGGTGTTGTTGTTGTGGCCAGGAACATTACAGGGAAGCAAAGAATTGCTGGGCGAGGATGGGCTCGAGGACCTTGCGCGACACCTTGGCGTTGCCCTGGTCGTAGAAGACGACGCGCCTCCCCTGCGTCACCTCACTGGCCGTTCGGTGGAGCTTGAGCTCTTGGTTCTTCTCCAGGAAGCCCACCAGCTCGGCGAACAGCTGCGCGTTGGCATCGCCCTCCGCCGCCTCCACAAATGCCACCAGCTGGCGACAGAAACCTGTTGACATAAGGAAAAGAAAGAACTGAGCCCATCGTCCGGCACGTCGCTGCTCTTGTTCGAGGTGGCAATGAACTGCTTGACGTCGTTCACAAACTGGTCTGTGTGTGGTGTGTGTGTGTGTGTGTTGCATGGCAGCGCACCCTTCTGTTGGTCGAAGAAGGCTGTGTTGGCGAGGAGGAGGTCGAGCCCCTGCTCGGCGAACCACTTGGCCAGCGCCGCGGGGATGTCGGACTCGTTGGCCGCCCAGGCCTCGATCGACTGACCCACCGAGCTGATGCCCAACTTGACCGAGCGTTTCCCGCCTGCGCGCCCCCAGAGCAAAACGACACGACACACGACACGCGCAGAGCACGACACGACGCACGACACGCGCAGAGCACGACACGACACGCACGTACTCAGCTTGGTTGCCTGCTGGACTGATGATGGGCGCGTGCGTACCGGAGATGTGGAGGTGGAACTCCTTGTAGTCCTTGCGGAGGAGGTCGCGCGAGGAGAGCGAGGCCACGTTGAACTTCTCCGCCTGCAGCTTGTCGAACAGCGCCTGCGGAGACTGGCCCTCGCCCTCGCCCGCGGCAGCGATGATCTGCTTGAGCGCTTCGTAGGCGCGCGTGTCCTTTTCGTTGAACCGCGCCGAGTCGGCGGCGAAGTTGACGGTGTCGAGCAGGATCGGTCCCATCAGCAGCCGCGCCAGGCCCGCGTCGAGCACCACCGCCGACGCGTCATCACTGTGGGCCTCGAGCAGCTCCAGCGCGACGAGCGTCGCGGCCGAGCCGACCGGCTCGACGACGCGGCGCACGACCGACGACGCGTAGAGGTGTTCGTTGTTGTGGTGGTCGACGATCTCCTCGACCGCGTCGGCCAGGTGCTTCTGGTGCGAGGCCAGCTTGTTGTGGTCGATCAGCACCAGGCGCAGCTGGCCGCGCTCGTGGAGGGCGTCGAGGTCGATCTCGTCGATGAAGACCCAGCTCCGGGTGTCGACCCCCACTGACTCGAACAGCCACACCGACTCTGCGCGCGCGTGCGTGTGTGCGCGCTCATTGTTCAGCATCCAGCGTGGTGCGTGTGTCGTGTCGCATTGCGCGTGTGCGGTGGTGTGTCGTATTGTTGGCGGTGGTGCGTGAGGGAGAACGGCACCGGTGCGCAGAGCAAAGTCCTGGCGAGGGATGTTGATGACGGGCACGTAGGAGTGTGTCTTGCCGGCGGTGATGGCGCCGGCAAGCGGCGAGACCGACCGATGGTACGCGTGCATGGTGCTCGACACCTGCTCACGTTTTACACACAAAACCGAAAGATAAATAAAGAAATAAATCAAACCAAAATATCAGCTCACGCTAACATTATTGAATTAAATTAAAAATTGGGGTGATATTATTTATTCTACATTTTTAATTTGTTGCAGGGGGGCGGGCACCATGGAGTCAAGGTCGCTCGCTTCGTTGCCCATCACCACGTGCACCACAGTGTGCGCGTCGAGCGGGCCGCCCACGAACTGGCGGGCGTGCGCCAGGAACCGGTTGACCGCATCCACACCCTGACCTCTCTCCATCCTTGTTTGTGTGCTGGTGATGCAAATATAAAATAATAAAAACGACCGGTACGCCTTTCAAGGGCCTTCTGTTCTACTACGATGAGGGACAGCAGCAACAACAAGGGAGTAAGGGCGAGCGGGGTCGTTGTACACCACTCACTCACTCGCTCACTCACTCTAGTGCTTGATGGTGTAGAGACCATCGGCAGACGCCGAGGCCTGAAGGCCAGTGTCGAGCCAGCCCTCCTTGTCCACCGCCGCCTTCTCAGCGCCCCAGTAGCCCTGTGTCACGTTGAACCTGGAGAGAGACAGCGAGTGGACCCGGCAAAGTGAGTGAGGTGAGCAGAGTGAGCGAGTGAGTGAACAAGCAAGACGTGGCGCGTACCCTCGGACGTAGAGCTTGCCCGAGGCGCCGGGCTTGACGGCCTTGCCGCCGTCCACAAGCTTGGCCTCGACGTGCGGCAGGAGACGACCAGCAGCAGGGCTGGACGCGTTCTGGGTCGCGCTACCGGCGAACAAGACGCCCGCCACGTTGGGGGCCGTGTGGGCCACCACCACCTCCTTCACCTTCAACGCGCCTGCAACGTCACCAACACACCACACGTGCCCGCATCAACTAACCGGCCTTCACCCCACTTTCAATAATAATAAGAATAATGGTCTTGGGGGGGGGTGAGAGTACTCGTGGCGCGCTCGACGAGCTGGGCAACCTCGGCGGAGCTTTCGTGTGCCGAACCGACTGAGCAGGGGCGTTGAGGGTGGTGAGCAGCACTCAAAAAGGCAGAGCCCCGATAGATTGGTGGAGAGATGGTGGTACCGATGACGAGCTTCTGGAGGGCGGCGAGGTCGTGCTTGGCGAGGACCGGGGAGTCGAGGACGGCCTTGAGCTGCTGCGGGGAGACCTGGAGCACGGTGCACACGTCCCGCGCGAGGCTGGCCAGCACCTGGTCGGCCTCGAACACAAGCGACGGGACCACCGCCACCGCGCCGTGGGCGATGGCAGCCACGACTGGAAGAGGAACACGCGGCGGCGGCGGGGGGGAAGGTTCAGCTTACAACACACACGACACACGACACACGGTGGTGGGGGGCGTTACTGGCTTGCAGGCCGTGGCCGGTGTGCAGAGGCGACGCGACGCAGATTCGGTCGCTCGAGGTGAGGCCCACGACGCTACCGAACAGGGCGCCGCTGTTCACCACCGCGCTGTGACTGAACATCGCCGTCTGGTGACCCGATGACACGACACACGCGCAACACGCGCAACACACGCAACACACGCAACGCGTCAGACGATGAGTTCGGCCGCATCCCCCCCCGGGGGGGGGAGTTGTGATGAGCTGTGGTACCTGGCCCCCGGAGAGGTAGCCC
This sequence comes from Acanthamoeba castellanii str. Neff, assembly GCF_000313135.1. NCBI lineage: Eukaryota > Discosea > Longamoebia > Acanthamoebidae > Acanthamoeba > Acanthamoeba castellanii. The sequence continues at coordinate 54,518 of NW_004457518.1, forward strand.
AGCACGGCCTCGCTGGGCGAGACGGAGCCGGCAGCCGGGAGGTTGCTGGGGGTCGGGTTGTACACCATCAGGTCCCGCCACATGGTGTGACCTGCGGCCGACACACAGTGGAGCGCAACATGACACGCAACACGACCAACGACACGACGAGCAGGCGAGTGAGCCGATGCGTCCAGAGTTGCCAGACCGACGAGAGGCGTATGTGGGTGGTTTGGGGGGGGGGTGACTCACCCCTGTAGAACTGCTCGCCGGTGTTGACCACGTGCTTGAGGTTCGGGTACTTCTTCAGGTTGAGCGCGACGCCCAGCGGCCCTGGAACGATTTCAACGCACGTGAGCGCACTCGAACCGACACGACACGCGCGCGAAAGAGCGGAGGGGCGTGGGTGTGTACAGGTGGGGATCTCCTCGTCGAGCGCGTTGAGGGCGTCGATGTTGTTGCGGTCCTCGAACCTGGCGGGGACTATCACCATGCGCGCCTGCAGCGTTTTGAGGGCGGCACTGAACACAAAGCCACCGCCGCGCGAGTGAGTTGACCGTTGGGGCGCTACACCATCGGCGGCATTAAAATGATAATAATAAATGATATGAAACATGGGAGGGGCACGCACTCGACTTCAGCGGGAGAGGCGGTGGTCTCGGGGCTGGCCGGCACCACGATACGTCCGGCGGTCGCCGTGCCGAGCTGCGTCACGATCTGCGCAGTTGCAAATCGTATCGTATGATATCACACGACCAGTTCTCCGAGCGTCAGACATCGAGTACGCGCTGTGTGTCGTGCGTGTCGTGTGGCACGCCATGACGAGGGGGAAGGAGCGCGTTACGTTCTCGGCATCGTTGGCGAGGAAGGAGAGGACTCGGTCGGGGGTGGCCGGAGCGGGCTTCCTCGTGACTCGGGCCTCCGGCAGGCCGTTGCCCCACCCTCGCACGTACTTGTCCAGCTCTACAAGGCCCACAAAGCGAAAGGGGTTCAGCACAGCAGCGTAGTCTCTACGTGCAGTCTTTTTCCCTCTTTTTTTGTTCAAAGAAGAGGCGAGTAGACGCGTACCGACGTGGGTCCACTTGATGTCCTGGTGGGACACGACGAGCACGTCCTTGTGTTCATACTTGGCCTTCTGATCGCTCAGCAGCTCGCCGACGGTCTTGTTCAGCAGCGGAGCAGCCTCGCCGGCCTTGGTGGCTGCGCGACATAATGGCAATTTCAATAATGGAATGCATTCGCACCACTACGGACACTCAGCCATAATCACATTCCGAATATTACGTACCGTAGCACTGCGCACCGCTGACCAGAGACGCGGCGCCTGTCGATGGGAGAGGGGGTTGCAGTCTGAAATACAAAAAAGAATAATGCGATACACATGAGTTTGCTGGGAACGTACGAGAGGCGGGAGCGGAACGAAGGAGGGAAGAGGAGCGCTGCAGCATCGCTAGTCTCTGAATCTCTCGAAAAAATAGATTATTGTGTTGAACAAAAATGAATGAGACCTCCGCTTGGTGTGAAGTCCAGCAAAAGCCTGGAATATTTTCTTTTTCTTTTTCTTTTTATCGCCAAGATTGACGCAGAGATGGACGTCTTCGCCTCGTATGTGGACGAAGATGAGCTAAACGACAGCGAGGAGGAGAGGGTCGAGGAGGCTGTTGTCCCATCATTCGATGCCGGCAGTGCGGCCGCGACTCTTCTTCCGCTCAGCGTGGATTTGGCCCCATCAGTCACTCCCATTCTCGTACGTTGCTCATTTGCGTGAAGCCATCTTCAATTCTTTCATTTTGGTGACAAGCCTCCAAAATTGCTACAAATTTTATGCAGTCATTTGAATGATTGTTGCTCTTTTCATTCATTTCTTGTGAATGAGAGCGAGCCTCACCCAATGCCTTCCTTCTTGTGCTGTTCGTTCCTTTTGCAGGGGCTGGGCGCGTTTGCCAGGGCGGACTCGAAGGAGGTGACGTTCAACCCCAGGGTGGACACTCTCTACGCGCCCGTCCAGGGACCCGCCACGCTTCCACCGGGCGTGCGACGGGACACCATCAACAACACACCCACGGGACACGTCGAGCGGACCAACCTCAACACGTTCCTCTTCGACCAGCAGTACCACACCTTCCACTGCTACGGCTTCGCCGCCGACCCCACGGTGAACGCCCAGACACACTCCATGATCGGCAGCACCGAGCGCCAGCAGACCAAGGGCGCCACCAGCGTGTTCGACCCCAGCCCGTCCGCCCGCCAGCTCAGGTGAAAGCCACCTCCGCCGCCGCCGCCCTTCATCTCTCGCCTTCACTCCTTGCGCGCGCTACTGACGTGCAGGCGACCCCCTCCCCCCGCGCGCGTGACTGGGACTACAGGAAGCAGGCGAAGAAGAAGAGGGCGCAATCAGGCGACCCCGGCACAGAAGAGTACCTCGGCCCCTGGGCTCCGCCGAAGGACGAGACGGCTCCCGCGCAGCTGGTACCGCCCCTTCTGCCTCAGAGGCGAGACATGTCGTGCCGCACAACTCCTTCCGAAGCTCACCAGAGGTCACCGCCGTGTGTCGTGTGTGTCGTGTGTGACAATGTTAGACGGGGGAGGAAGTGGCGGCCTATGAGGCGTGGAAGCCCATCAGCAAGAAGAAGAGGAAGCAGATGGAGAGGCAGGCCATGCTGGCAGAGGAGGGCGAAGGCGACGAGGAGCAGGAGGAGCAGGAGAAGCCCAAGAAGGAGAAGAAGAAGAAAAAGAAGAAGAACATCGAGACCATCTTCGAGCAGGAAGACGAGGACGCGCCGAGCAACCGCGCCGCTGCCGGCGGAGAGGAGGATTCTGACGATGACGAGTCGCGACCTCCGGCGCCTGCGTCGCGAGTGGGTCCATCCAGGCCACCAGCCAGCGCGCAAGCCGAGGAGGAGGAGGACGATGATGAAGACGACTGAGCTGCTTCTTCTCTTTCTTTGCTTTGTGCCAACGCCTCAACAAGCCAGGCCTGTTTTTCGCCACCATTTTTGGACTTGCGCGTTTTTTGTTGTTACTCGCGAGAAGGACGCGAGAGCAACCAGGGGCCGCAGCTGATCTATCCCCTTTTGACCGCACGCACATCCCGGACCCAGGAGGGGTGCTAATGCGTGGCGAGGCCGTGCAGATTGGCGTGTCGTTGTTCCCTCCCGCTACTCGCGCCGCAGCAGCTTGCCAATTGACAACCACACGCGGATGAGCAAGGCCAAGAGGTATAAGGCAGAAGACAAGGTCTCCAAGGTACGGCATCACTCCATTTGTGCCTTCTTGTACACGGAACGCTGGGATCAGAGTTTGCAGAAATGGTGTCATTTCTGCCTCTAATGGTCTCCTTATGCTTTCTCTTCCCTAATGGCCTCACATTTCCTCAAATCTTGTCTTAATTTCGGCATCTTTTTTGATCCAATGGATGGATGCAGAGAAAATCAAAGGACCCTCCTTCTGGGGCTCGGTACACCAGCGGGCGTGGTGGGAGGCTCTCCTGGTGCGACGAAGACGAGCCCTGCCAGCACTGCATCGTCGCCCTCTCATCGACTAGTGGTGCTTACGCCCTCCACTTCTCTTGCCCACCGTTCCTCCCGTGTAGTGGTGTTCTAATCTCCTTCTTGATTTACACTACACACCTTCATCTCCAGGCGGCGGCACGGGACCGGCCTGCAAGAACAGACCCACAGACACCAAAGTGTACGCTTTCTTCCTCCCACTGGCATGATGAACGCGATGGCCCGCCTCACACGCACTCCCCTTTGCTGCGCTGCGCAGTTGTGCGCGAGGCCGCAACAGACAGGAAGGCGAGGACTACGAGGTAGACGACAAGGAAGCGGCGATGGGGCTGACCAAGCGCAAGTCTGCTCCCTCCTCCTTGACGATCGAGCCCAGCGCCAATGCCGCGCGTAAGCTCGGGCGACCGCCCAAGCGAAGGAAGACCGAAGGTGCAGCTCACCTCTTGTTGTTTGCCGCTCTCTCGTTTCTGGTCTCACGATTCATTCGTTCGTTCATTCGTTCATTCATCGCCGTCTTCGGAACACACCCCAGCTGTGGAGTGGGTCGGACGAGCGAAGATGGACGAAGCGAGCGGACGCAAGCTCTATCGCGGGTTCGTGCTGGGCGGATGTAAATACGAGACCGGGGACTGCGTCTACTTGAACGCCCCCAAGAACGAGAGCGATGAGGGTACAGCTCTGTTTCCTTTTCCTTTTCCTTTTCCTTTTCGCTTTTTGGCGTACTCACACTTTGAGGGATTGGGGGGAATGCACCAGACGGGCTTTCGGAGGACCGGTTCTACATCGCCCAGATCATGGAGCTCTGGGAAACGAAGGACGGTAAGTGCATGCTCTCGGGCCGCTGGTTCTACCAACAACGCGAGATCGACAGCTCAGTGGTACCCTCCCGCCCCAAGGCCTAGACCTAACCGATGGGTGGGTGGGAGGGTTGGGCCTCTCGCTTACATCGTATATCGTATTTGTGGCCCGCGTGCCGTGGCCACTTCAGCTGCGGTCCCTGATGGCGTTCGGGGAGGGCGAGGAGGAGCACATCGAAGAGACCGATCGCGAGATCTTCATCTCCGAGGACTACGACGACAACCCCGTGCGCTCTGTCGAAGGGAAGTGCTTTGTGCAGCACGACAAGGAGATCGGTAAGTGCCCCCCCCATCCACACCTGTAAATTTTTACTATGTAAGGTATGTGTTGCTGAGGCGCGTGTCGTGCCATGCGTCATGCGTGTGTCGTCGAGCGCAGGCAACCTGCAAGAGTACTGCCGGCGAGACGACCACTTCTTCTACCGCAAGTGGTACTCGAACGGGCGGTACGGCCTGGTGCAGGAGCCGCTCAAGGGCGAGTACTACGACGAGCCCCTCGTGCTCACCGCCAACAACCCCTACCTGGGGGGCACCTACCCGCGCCCGAGCGTCATCACCGAGGAGACCTACCATCGCCGCACCCAGGCCCTCGCCGCCTCCGTCGCCCACCTCCCGCCGCCCGCCCCGGGCAGCGCCCCCTCCGACGCCTACAAGGACGAGAACCACTCGCGCTCCAATGGCGAGATCTACAAGAACCACGACCTCGATGGACGGTACCAGCACTTCGCTGACACGACACACGACACATTTTCTTCGTGGGAGCTCATCAAAGTTTGTGCTGTAGGGACCCACTTACGATGGTGCCCTGCCAGCGATTCGAGAAGAGTGCCGCGCTGTGGCACTCGCTCTCGCCCCACGAGCAAAAGAACGCGCAGCCCTTCACCATCCACGTGAAGGCCTCCGTGCAGCTCCTCATCGACTTCCACTCCCATCTCCTCAACACCGAAGTCATCGGATTCCTCGGCGGCACGTGGGACCCCATCACCCGATGTACGCCTTTTTAATCATTTGTTTTTCTTTTCGTTTTCCTCTTTTGGCCTTCTGTCTTGCTGTTTTTTTTTTTTTTCAATTGATTTGTTTATTTTGGCGTTGGCCGGTGTGCAGCGATTGTGGTGGAGGAGGCCTTTCCGTGCCGGTCGCTGGAGGGGTCGGCCACCGACGGCATGAACGTGGAGATCGATCCGGTGTCGGAGCTGGCCGTGGCGGAGAAGATCACGAGCAAGAAGATGCGCATCGTCGGGTGGTATCACTCGCACCCGCTCTTCCAGCCCGACCCCTCCGTACGGGACATCCAGACGCAGCGCAACTACCAGGCCCTCTTCCGCGACGCCGGCAGCAGCTGCGAGCCCTTCATCGGCGCCATCGCTGGTACGTACCAGCCACGTGACCTTCACCCGCTTCGTTGCATTGACACGGTCCTCTCCCCCGTGTGTCGTGTGTCGTGTGTAGCGACGTACGACGCGCGGCTGCCGACCGAGGAGACGGTGTACAACTGGTTCTGGATTCGGAACAAGCAGGACACCCTCTCCACGCGCCACAGCAAGCGGAGGAAGAAGGGCGGCGACATCATGAGCGTGCCCATGCAGCTCCAGTACCACGTCGTCCAGGAGCAAACCGTGCCCCTTTCCGTCGTGCAGGCCATGGTACAGCACACACACACACACCAATCCCTCTTTCACCGATCAGCGTGCCTCTTTGTTGTCGTTCGCATCGTTAACCGCCGCCGGGGGCCTTTGCAGAAGGAGATGGTGGACAACTGCAAGGGGAACAAGTACCGCACCAACTTCAAGCACGTGTGGCGCACGCAGGACCGACGCCGCACGGGTCCCGGCGCTCTGATGCATCACCACCGCGGAGGTGGCGGCGTAGGCGGCAGGGGTAAGGGCAAGGGCAAGCGGCCGTTCGATCGAAAGCTACCGCCGCGGCACCACTCGGCCCACGACTCGGGGTCCGACGCCGAGCCTGAGCCCGATGATGAGGACGACGACTACGACGACGACGACGACGACCGCAAGGACGGCTTGGGCTCAAGCCACAACAACAACCACCACAACAACAACCACCACAGCGACAAGATGGAGAAGGCCACGTCGCTCAACTACGTGTACAACAACAACAACGGCGGCGGCGGCGACGACGATGCGCCGTTCATCATGAAGGGCGAAGACCCCGAGAACGGCGACGGCGACGACGAGTCTTCGCTGGCCGAGGCGCGCGGTAGAGGCCGGGGACGTGGGCGGGGCCGCGGGCGGGGACGAGGCACGCGCGGACGCGGACGCGGTCGAGGGCGGGGCCGCGGGCGGGGCCGGGGTGCACAGAGCCCGCGAGGCCGCGAACGCAGTCGCAGCGCGCCACTGGGGCGACACGACGGCCTGTGCGTCACCTCCGGCGCCGACGACGAAGGCGACGAGGCTGATAGCCATCGTCGCCACGACGACGCCCAGCCCATGGCCATCACGGAGGCCCCGATCACCACTGCCGCCGCCGCCGCCCTGAGCAATGGCGGCCGAGGCGAAGCGCACGACGGTGGAGACGCGTTGGCCCAGGGAACCGCGGTGGCGCCGGCCCGCCGTGATGATGATGGTGGTGACGATGATGACGATTGCCGATCGTCGGCGATGGAGGCAGGCGAGGCCAGCCTGGCCGAGGACGAGGCCGGCGGAGACTTGGAAGAGGGAGACGACCTGCACGCGGACCCGGCCGTCGCTGGCCGGAAGCGGAAACGGGCGGTTCCACACGACACTGGTACGCCACGCCCTTTGTGTCGCATGTGTCGTTGTGACCCTCCCCCTCCCCAATCGTATACAAGAGCCGCGTGATTGATGGCAGCGCGCCGTGGATGCAGGCGGGCACGCGGGGCTGTCGCTGGTGGCAGATTCTGGGCTGATGGCGGCGGCGGCCGCGAGCCGAGCCGGAGTCGCCGCCAGCACCAGCACCACCTCCTCCACGACGACCGCCACTCCGTCGGGCCAGACGAGCAGCGGTGGCGGCGGCGGCAGCGGTGATGGCGGCAGCGGAGGGCAGCAGCAACAGGACGGCGGCGGCGGTACCACCGGCAACGCGCAGGGAAGCGGAGGTGCAGCAGGAAGCGGCGGCGGCGGCGGGGATGATGGGCGAAAGGGCGGCGATGATCACCGCGATTCCCGTCACGAAACGGAAGACGACGAGGGAAAAGAAAAAGAGGAGGAAGAGGAGGAGAAGAAGGACGAGCCCGGGCGACGACAGGGCACCAACAACACCAACGAGGAGGAGGAGGACATGGAGGAGGAGGAGCAGCGGGCGACACCGGGGCTGGAGGCGGAGGAGGCAGTGCTGGAGATGCCGCAGCTGCTGACGACGCTGGCCCACCCCGACGAGAGCGTCATCACGGAGGCGTGGGCGCGTGAGCACCTGCCCTCGTGGGTCGGCGACATCGACACCACCCTGGTGCTGTTCGACCACCACCCGCAGCAGCAGCAGCAGCAGCAGCAGCCCTTTGACCAGCTCGGAGCCGCCTCCTCGGCGGGGTCGGACAATGGAGTACCGGAGGCCTCTCCCGTGGGAGAGGCTCGAGCGTTGGTGGCAACGGCGACGGCGACGACTGGCGGAGTGGGCCAGGATTTTGAGTCGGGCGGCAAGGGCGGGAGCGATGACGATGGCGGCGCTACCCTCGACCTTGCCGACGCCCCGCCCGTCGCAGAGCATCATCGTCAACACCAACAACCCCTCGGCTACCAACAGCGGTACCACCCGCACGTCGAAGAGGAACCGGAGCTGGGAGAGCAGAGCGGCCAGCTGATCTTCGACGCCCATGTCGGACTCGGCGGCTCCCTCCCCGTGGCCGCCGAGGCCAGCGCGCTGTCGATGGAGAAGGGGCGAGGCGTCGTGCGCTTTGCGTCGGGCCCGCCGTCGCCGGCCTCTCCGAGCAGCACCAGCGGCGACGATGGGTGGCCGGTGGAGCTGGACGACGAGATCTACGTCGGTGTCGAGCAGCTGCGCCTCGCCGACCGGCCGGGGGAGGGCTTCTTCGACGACGACCCCCTCCGCTACCCGGACGCCATCCACTCGGGGCCCTCCTCGCCCGTCCTCGTCTTCCTGCCCTTCCCCACCTCCTCCGGGCCCTCCTCGCCCGCCCTCTCGCTCGCCGGCCTCTCCGCTGGACTCGACGAGGCGGTGGCGGCGGCGACCATGACGGACGAGGCGGCGGCAGAACCGACGTCGTCAGCCTCGGTTCCATCGCCGCTAGCAGCCTTCACGTTCTCCTCGGGCTCCGAGTCGGCCGACGACGCCTCGCCCTCGGACGCCTCCACTACGCGCCACCACCAGCCTCGGGCCGCGGGGCTCGGACGAGGAGGGCCTTCGCCCAGGCGAGGAGGTCGGGGCAGAGGCCGAGGCCGAGGCCGTGGCGGCGGCTCCACGCGCGGACGCCGGAGGAGCGTCATACAGGCCACCGCCGCCGCCGCTGCTGCCGCTGCCGCGGCAGCTGCGGGCACCACGACCAGCACCACGACCACGACCATCACCAGCGGCAGCGGCAGCAGCGTCGGGAAAACACGTGGCGGAAAGGAGGTCAGGGACGAGGCCGGGAGGCGACGGCGGAGCATGTCGCATCAGTTCCTCCGACCCACCGCCCACGAAGATGACGATGGCGGGGGCGGGGGCGGCGAGCATGCCGAGAATGTCGATGACCGCGTGCCGGACGCGACCGACGAGATGGACGAAGACGTGAAGGGGAATCATCATGAAGAAGCGGAGGAGGAGGAGGAGGAGCAAGAGGAAGAGGAACAGCCAGAGGGCGATGAAGAGGAAGAAGAGGAGCGCAAGCCGAGAGGGCGTGGCCGAGGAGGGAAGAATGGGGCCACGACGCGAGGCAGCAGCAACCAACGACGTGGCGGCGGCCACAGCAGGGAGAAGGTGACCAAGGACGAGAAGCTCCGGCGGGTGCTGCAAGGTCGGCTCGGACAGGGGTTCGCAATGCCCGAGGGCGAGAAGACGGCCTTTGTGGACGACATGATGGCCTACCTCCTGCGCGACTGGCACCGCGCCGACTTCAAACCTCTCCGCGGCCACCACCACTGACCCCACCTCTGGTGGGTGCTACTGTGCTCTTGTCTAGACATAAAATCCAAAAGCGCATAGAAGTGGAGCACCAAAAGGCCTGTGATGCAACCCGTCGATGATTCCTTCTACTTCTTCTCCTCTCCTTTGCCAAACAAGGGAGAGGACTTCACGGCACTCCATGGCTGCGGTCAGCCCACAAACGTTTGTAATATAAAACATTGCGGCGGATTGGATTTTACAGTCCCATGGGAGGTGTCGTGGCTCGAATTCCAGGACCACCCATCATAAACCCTCCGGGAAACGAGAAAGGGGTGCAGAACAAGAGGAACCTCTTTCTCCACGGTTCGTACGATCCGGAGATTGAACGGTCAAGAAATCGTACGACACACACAGATGCAAACAGCAACATCATCTGTTGCCGCCAAGGGCATCCCCATTCGCAAGGCCCCCTTGCCAGCCCTCTCCTCCTCCAATCTCCCCGCCTCGTTCTCCACGAACGGCCCCAGCATCGTGCCAAGGGACAAGAAGGGCCTCGCGGCTGGCAAGGCCCTCTCCTCGCCCTCGCTCCCTTGTGCCTCCTCCTCCTCTGCCGAATTCAACGACCTCATCCCGCACCATCAGCAGCCCTTCCATTTCGCCAGCTGCCATTCGGCCCATCATCATGAACCCATCCACAACATCGACGACAAGGAGCAGGATGTGGGCGACCTCGTCTTCGACGACCTCTTCATCTCCAAGGAGACCACGACGCCCACCTTTCGCACCACCACCTCTACTTCTTCTTCATCTTCTTCATCTTCTACTTCTACTACTTGCACTTCAACTCCCGGGAGCCATCATCGGCGCCATCATCAGCGGCAGCCCAGCACCATCAACAGCGGCAGCGAGGGCGAGGACTCGTCGTCGCTCACCGAGGGCGCCGGCAGCGAGGGCGAAGACAACGGCGGCGGCGAGGGCTTCGAGCACGACAGTGGCGACGACGACGACCGTCATCACCTGGGCGAGGAAGACGGGGAGGAGTCGGAGGAGGTGGGTCCCAGCCACTACCTCGACCTGGAGACGAGCAAGGTGGACCTCAACGACTTCACCCTCCTCAAGCTCATCGGCCAGGGCGGCTACGGCAAAGTACCCTCACCCTCACCCTCCCCCCATTATGACGGTGATGCGTGCCCCATGGCTTCATCCTCTAACCTGATGATACGACCGTGTGTGTCGTGTGCGTCGTGTGTGTCGTGTGCGTGTGCGTGTTGTGTTGTGTGTTGTGGTGTTGGTGGGTGGGTGGGCGGGTGCAGGTGTATCAGGTGCAGAAGAAGGATACGGAGCACGTGTACGCCATGAAGGTGCTGCGCAAGAAGCACCTCATCACCACGGGCGCGCTCGAGGGGACGATGGTCGAGCGCGAAGTGCTCCGCTCGATCCGCCACCCCTTCATCGTCTCCCTCCACTACGCCTTCCAGACCGAGGGTGCGCCCCCGCCCCCTCGCCCTCCCCCCACAATCATTCCCTTCATTCAACTCCAACGTTGACCGGCGGCGGCGTGCAGGGAAGGTGTACCTCGTGATGGACTACCTCAACGGCGGGCAGCTGTTCTTCCACCTCCGCGAGGAGGCCATGTTCTCGGAGGACCTGGTGCCGTTCCTCCCCTTCCTCCCTCCTCCTCCTTCTCCTCTTCCTGTTTTTCTTTTCCATCTCTCGGTGTTGCGTGTGTGAGATACGGGTGGTCTAATGTTGTACTCTGTTGTGTGTGTGTGTGTGTGTGTGTGTGTTGTGTGTGTGTGTGTGTGTGTGTTGTGTGTGTTGTGTGTGTGTGTGTGTGTGCCACATCAGGTCCGATTTTACACGGCGGAGATCGTGCTGGCGCTGGAGCACCTCCACCAACAGGGCATCATCCATCGCGATCTCAAGGTGAGGCATTCCCCCATCCTCTTTCACTCCCGCGCGTGTTTTTTTTAGCGCGCTGGTCTTCTTTTTGGACCGGCGATGGCGTCGTGGCGGTGACGGCGTGATGTGCCCCCCCCCCTCTCATATATATGTTTATATGTGTGTACGTGTGTACGTGTATGTGTGCCCACAGCCGGAGAACATTCTCCTGAACTCGGACGGTACCCCCCCCCAAACCCATACGCCCTCGCCTCGTTCTTTTCTTCGTTTGTTTTTCTTCGTTCTTCTTCGTTCTTAGCGGGGCGGTGTGCGATGATGGGCGCAGGGAACCTGTGCCTGACGGACTTTGGGCTGTCGAAGGCCGTCGAGGAGGGCCAGTCGGCGCGCACCTTCTGCGGCACCCTGGAGTACATGGCCCCGGAGATGCTCAAGGGCCAGCCCTACGGCAAGGCCACCGATTGGTGGTCCCTCGGCATCCTCATCTACGACATGCTCACCGGCAACGTACGTTGTTGCATCATCCCCCCCCCATCACCATCACCATCACCATCACCATCACCATCACCATCACCATCACCATCACCATCACCATCACCATCACCATCACCATCACCATCACCATCACCATCACCATCACCACCACCACATGATATCTCCCTCATCACCATCATCATTATCATCGTCGTCCGCGTCGCTGTGTCTCCTCCGCCAACGTTTTTTGTTTCGGTGCCTTGCTTGGTGTGTGGTGTGTGGTGTGGTGTGGTGTGTGTAGCCGCCCTGGACGTCGGCCAACAACTCGACGCTCCAGAAGAAGATCCTCACACAGAAGCTTCGCCTGCCCACGTACCTCTCCCGCGAGGCCGCCTCCATCATCCGCCAGGTACCTTACCCCCCCCCTCCCCTCGCTTGACACAAGAAGCAAGAAGTCCACCCACACGTGCTGACGTGGCGCCACGTCGTTGCTGACTGTTTTTTATCAATATGTTTATTTCTGTATATATAATTGCAGCTGCTGAACAGGGACGCCAAGAAGCGGCTCGGGAGCGGCAAGAACGGGATCAGGGACATCAAGGAGCACCCGTTCTTCAAGGGCGTGCCCTGGAAGAAGATGCTCAACAAGGAGGTCGACCCGCCGTTCCGCCCGCGGATCGAGAAGGGCGTGTTCGACGTGGGCAACTTCGACAAGAAGTTCACCGACGCCGCGCCCACCGACTCGCCCGTCAAGTCCATCGACGACATCACCGCCTCCCAGGTACGAACCCACTCGTAGTGCACCACCGCACTCGCGCCTGAAAGGGAAGCCCAGGAAGCAGCTTAGAGCACACGCACTCACGCTTGGGTCTGGTGGACCCACCACACAGAGGGAGCTGTTCGCTGGCTTTTCCTACGTGCGCAGCTGCTCGCCCATCGCCTTCTCTCCCTCCACCGGTACGTGATGCCCCCCCCCTTCCCTCTTTACCTCCGTCTCCGTGGCGATGGGCACTAACCGCTGCGGGTGTGTGCGTGTGCGGCGTGTTTGGTGGAGCAGCGAGCAACGGGGTGGACATCACCGGGATGGACAGCGCGGGCAACATCGAGGAGGAAGAGGACAACACCGACGACGAGGAGGAGGACACGGCGTGACTCGCGGCCGTGGGGTGTGCTGCTCAAGATTGGCGTGGAGGTCCCCTCCGTGGATTGCTCGAAAGAAAAGTAGCTCTACGCCACCGGGGCGTGCGTGTGGGAGAGCGACACTGGGCGGCGGCGGCGGCATGTTCTTCTGCACAACACCCCGCTTGGTTCAAGAGCTTACTTTCACAGCCTGTTGGATTGCGCCTTCCACCCCACGCACAACACCCCGCTTGGTTCAAGAGCTTACTTTCACAGCCAGCTACATCCCCGCAGGCTCTACTCGTACGCATCGTCATCCACAAATTTTTCATCTTTACCACTGAATCGGGGTCCCAAAGCCGTCCATCTCCCGATGACCCGGCAAGCGCTTGCGCCAACAACAAGCGGCAACACAATCTCTGCAGCAATCAAAACCCAGAGGGTGCGTGTGGTCCTTGGGTGATAAGTACAAGCTTGTAATCATGAAGCACGTTGAAGGGGTCCTTGGGCGTGCACCAAGGAGAGGAAAATGGGACATGGCAGAGGGAGAGGGCGACAGGTGGGGGGTTAAATAGACGGGGGGGGGTAGGGGTTGTTCGGAGAGCTCAAGGGGCGGGCTTAGTCCTTGAAGATGGGGATGTAGTTGTTGATCTTGGACTTGAGCTGCTGCGAAATGCACTCGGCGATCCACACCAGGTTCCTGCAGGAGGCGGGCGAGAGGAGGTGAGGCGAGGCCGGCACGCCAACATCGGTGTGCGCGGTTGGAGTTAGGGGGGGGTCAGGTCTAGGTACCTGATCTCCTGCTCCTTGAGCTTGATGTAGGCGTAGAAGACGCCGTACTGCATCTGCCTGTCGAAGGAGAGCTGGTTGAGCTTCACCTCGTAGGCGAAGAAGGCGTCCTCGAGCGACTTGTCGCTGTTGTGGCCCGACTCGTCAAACAGCCGGCCGTAGTTCTATTTGTTGGCAACACACGCGCACACACGCACACAAACGCACACAAACGCGAGCCACACATAGATAGGCCGGTGAGCACGTGTTGCCGCAGCAGTCGCACATACGCAGAGGGGAGGAGGGGTGAGCGCGTACGCTGAAGGTGTCGACAATGTCCTTGACCTGGTCGACTCGGTCGGCCTGGCCGAGCTTCTTGGTGCCCTCCGGGTAGAGCAGACCGAAGTTGGGGTACAGCGCCTCCCTCTCCTCCTTCCTGAGCTCCGTGCCGAAGGAGTTGATGGTGATGTTGATGGCGCGCCTGTCCGCCTCGAACTGATGAAGAAGGCGACAAAGAAGGAAGAAAGAAGGAAGAAGGTTGGGCACGCGCCTGAGTGAAGAGAGCGGGCAGGCAGGCAGGCGGTGGGGGGGGGTACCTGGAGGATCTCGCCCATCACCTCGGCAGTGTCGCCGCCGAGGACCTGGCAGTACCTGTAGAAGTCCTGGAGGTAGGCCTTGTACAGTGTGTTACGGATGAGCTCGATGTTCATCTCGTTCAGATCCTCCTGCGACAGGCAGCCCAGGAAGTAGGGGGCTGAAGGAGAAGAAGAGAAAAGATGGAAACGATTAGCTGTGGCGGCAGCGCACAGCTCGCAATGATGATGATGAGTGAAAGAGAATGGCTAAATGAATACCGAGGGGGGTATCGACGAGCACGTAATCGTAGAGGTCATTGAC
>NW_004457518.1:69447-95566 GCF_000313135.1 Acanthamoeba castellanii str. Neff
TCGATCATGTAGCCATAGCTGATGTGGAGATTATGAGTAAAATTGACATGGGGGAAAATGAGCGATTAAATGCGAAAAATGAGCGGCGGGGGGGGGCACCTGATGTAGTCGAGGAAAGTGCTGAGGGGCTCGAAACAGTTGGCCCGCACGTACTGGAACTCCTCGATGAGCTTCTGGGTGCACTTCTCGGCAATGGTGGTGGTGTGAATGGGGGAGGGCTCATTCTGGAGGAAATCACCGTAGTCCGTGGACGCCAAGTGCAGCTTCATGTCTGCGTATTTTGAAAGAATGAGCACGGCAAGGGGCGAGAGGATGGACCACGAAGGGCAGTCGTACCCTCGAGGCTCTCGCACTGGGTAAGATTGGCGTAGTCGGCGGGGGTGAGAATGCCGGAGCGATAGCCGCGAACGATGGCCTCAGGAAAGCCGTCATCGATGTTGAAGGTCATGATGGACCTCCTCATCGGGTTGACGTCATAATAGCCATACAATCCGCTTGTGTTCGCCATCTCTGCTTTCAAGGAGGAAGGATCGAATGGAAAAAAGATTCGGATCGCAAGAAGATGGCTAATCGCAAGCGCACAAGGCAGAAGAAGCTTCCCCACCCGAAAGGTGGTCCTCCTTTTCCGGCATGGAATGACGAGCACGCACCCTCAGTTTTTATTTTTAATTATAGTAAAAGGAAATGGAAACCAGCAGAGAGCGCAAAATGATACACTCGGGCCAAGGAGCGAGAGAAGTGTTGTCAAGGGACCAAGAGTCTCAAGGAGCAAGGGTGGTTGGGAGACCTGTCTTGTTGTCTCCAAGTGTTGTCGCAAGAAGCCAGAACATTGGGGTGCTAGCTGGGGCGAGAAGCTAGTGTGGAGATGATGTGCTTGTAGCTCTGCACGGCCTGCACCAAGTCGGCGATTGCGATCTTCTCGTCGGCCCCGTGGGCATCTCGGATGCTGCCGGCGCCCCACAGAATTGCCTGTGTGTGGTGCCCGTGGCGGCGGCGTCAGACCAGGCGGACGCGTGCATTCGGAGTGACACCAAACCACCATCCAAGAGAGGGGGCTGGTGACGTACCCGCCCACTGAAGCGGAAGTGGGGGATATCGGTGCCGAAACCGACGACGTCCGTGGGATAGCCCTCCACCACCTCCAGCTCGATGGCCTCCATGGAGGGCTCCACCTCGATCTTCACGCGTCCGGCCACCACTGCTCCACATCAGCAGCAGCACCACGAACACCATGGCCACCACGATCATCATCACCACCATCAATCACTGCGTCGTGCCTCAATGGGAGAAAGGGCACCGTACCCTGGGTGACTCGCTCGATGATCTGCTGCATGGGGTCCACGATGCGGAAGGAGAGACGCGCCGCCGCCGACTCGGGCACGATATTGGGGACGAGGCCGCCCTGGATGGTTCCGATGTTCATCGTCGCCTTGCCCAGCACCTGCGCTAATGGTCATGCCGACCACCGTATGGCAGCCATTGGGGATTAATAAGAAAAAGAATAATAATGAGCAACAATGAATAAATAACAAATAATAATGAGAGGGGGGGAGGGCGTACGGGGTGGTGGGGCCAGGTCTCGACATCGGCCCGCAGGTCCTGGAGGACGTCCAAGAGGGGCTCAATTGCCGACTTGCCCCGCTCTGCCGCACGCGTGGCCCGCCGTGGTGCCGTGGTGTCGTGTGTGTGGTGAGGAATGACCGAATGTGGGTAGAACAGGTAATAAAGTAATAGATACATAAATAGGAATAGACATATGTGAGCGTGGCATACCGGGGTAGGCCGAGTGGGCAGCTATCCCCTCCCCGCGGAGGGTGATGCCGAGGTAGCCCTTCTGTCCCTTCACCATCTTCGACTCCGTTGGCTCCCCCACGACCTATGGATGGATGGATAGGATGGATAGGATGGGTCACGGGTGAGTGCCCGGCGCGAGGCGGGCAATGGGGACCTGGGGATAGGCGCCCTACCAGGTAGCGCGGGTCGATCCCGAGTTCGTTGGCCTTCGTGATGCCCACGTGATCGGTTTCCTGATGACAGCGCCGCGCCACCGCCCGCGCAGGTTCGTGTGAGATCAACATGTAGAGATGATACACACCTTTCGCTTAAGGTGATAATAGATCTATATAAAATCCCAAGGTTGGGGGGAGGGGGCGTACCTCTCCCACAACATAGAGGAGGGCGATGTCGTCCTTGCCGGGGCTGTCCTCCTCCACCTGATGCGTCGTGGTGTGTGTGTATATATATATATATATAAATTTGTGTGTCGTGTGTGTGTGTGTGTGTGGTTTGACGTTCGCGACGTCAGATCATTTGCATGTCGTGCAGCATCGGGTGTGTGTCGTGTCGTGTCGTGTCGAGTTGCGTGAAGGTATTTAGGGAGAGAGGATTGGCGCACGAGCTGCTGGACGGCGAGGAGCTGTGCGGCGATGAGGCTCTTGGTGTCGCACGCGCCGCGTCCGCGCACGTGGGTGGCGTCGACGGACGACGCGAAGAACGGCGGCACCGTGTCCAGGTGGCTGTTGACCACCACCCGCGGGTTCTTCCCCGCGCCTCCCGCCGTGCGCCCGTACACGTTCCAGCGACCCGCCACCACCTCTTGCAGCTCCACCACCCACCCTGGTGTCACCACACACACACGACACACACGACGCACGCACGCACCACCACACACACGCACGCACCACCGCGCGCGCGCACACACACGCACACAGTATAAAGGGAAAAACAGTGAGCAGCATGGCAGGCTCGCGCCCTGTGCCCCAAGAACAACGGAACGCGCGTAGCTGGCCCAGGGGGGAAGGGGTGGTGGCACCCACCTCGCTTGAGAAGCCAGTCGCGTACGTAGTGGGCTACCTGGCCCTCGTTGCCCGTGACCGACTCAATGTCGATGAGGGTGCGAGCTAGCCCCACCACCTCCTCCTCCTCCACGGCAGGGCGCGGTACGACGCCCTCCATCTTGTTCGTTTCAAATTACAAAGATAAAAAAATAAAATAAACCAGACGCGAAAAAAGAGGAAAGGCGAAAGAAAGGAGGAAGGAAAACAAACAAGAACATGGCGGACGCCAAGGGCGCACCTGCAGGTGCGGGTGGCGGCGAGGTGGCCCTCGTCAAGGCCGAGCTGCGACAGCTGCGTGCCGACCACAACCGCAACTTCAAGATATTCAGGTAATACACCCCCCCCCCACGTGCGCACGCACGTGGCCAGCAGTCCTCAGCGGCGGGGCGCGTGCTCACGACGCACTCTTTGATCGATGTGTGTGTGTGTGTGTGGGGGGTGCAGTGCCAACTTTCCGGTCCGGTTCGCGTTCACCTTCACCCCCTCGGACCCTAATTTCCCCTACGACGTCGATGGCGTGCGCCTCCGCTTCACCCTCCCCGGTACACACCACCTGCTACGTAGCCCTACGTAGACCTGCGCCAGAGCCCCTGCTGCCGCTCATGTCCGCTGCGGCCGGTAGTACCAGGATGTGGCGCCGCGCTCCTGCTGCCTGCTGCCTGCTGCCTGCTGCCTGCTGATGACGATGCCAAATACTGACGGCGGCGGTGGCCCGGATGGGAGCGCAGAGGGGTACCCGCAGGTGGTGTGCCTGGTCGAGGTCGACGACCCCGCCCTGCCCGCGCCCCTCAACAAGTTCCGCCCGCCCTCCCCGCCCACCCGTCCGCTCCCCGCACCCACTCACTCCGGTGGTGGCTGGTGGCTGGTGGCTGGTGTATTGATTGATTGATTGAATGTTTGATTGATTGCTGGGTGGGTGGGGGTGGGCGTGCAGGAAGATAGCGGATGCGATGAACGAGCAGGCCCGCGTGCTACACCAGAAGGGCCGGCCCGTCGTACTCGCCCTCCTCCGCTGGCTCGACCAACGCGGCCTGCCCGTCCTCCTCGTACGCAGGCCTTCCTCCGCCCAGACCCTAGCGTGGTCACATCCCCCCCCCCTTAACTCGCGTGCACCGTGTGCGATGTGTGCGTGCGTGCGTGCATTCAGTCGGATGCCGAGTTCCTGGCGTCGACGTACCTTACGCAGACGCTGGAGGGTCTCTCGCAGCGGCGGTACGTCATCCACGACCCGGCCTCCTACGCCGCCAGCAGCAAGCAGCGGGAGGCGGCCACCCCCGCCCGCCCCGAGAAGGCCCACGCGCGGGAGCACGAGGGCGAAGAGGACGAAGAAGGTGAAGAGGAGGAGGACGACGACGACGATGAAGAGGAGCAGGGCAGAGGCAAGAGGGACGATCGTCCGGCCCCCGCCCCTGCCACTGCCGCCGCCGGCGGTGGCGGCAGCCAACCGCCCAAGGCCCCCAAGGCCATCGATCTGCAGTGCTCGGGACTCACGTGCGCCACAATCACTCCCCCCCCCGCTGCCTGCTGGGGAAGCTGACACCGACGCGGCGTGACACTGCACGACACACACCCGACGCGCACACCCGGCACGCACACCCGGCACGTAGCCTGGCCAACGTGGGCCTGGTGGAATGCATGACGCTGGGGCTCGTGGTGACGTGCTACCGCTGCTCCCGGCAAAGCGAGGTCACCCTCGTGCCTGGTACCGCTCCCATCAGCCCTTTCCCCGTTGTGACACACAGCGCGCGCGCGCGCGCAACGGCTCACCCACCGGTGGCGCGTTGTACTTGGGTCATTGCATTGTGTTGTATTGTGTGGCATGGTCGCAGGCCGCCCAAAGAACACGGAGTGCGGTGGTTGTCGCCTGCCGCACACGCTGGCGCTGCACGCTCTCCCCGTGCACGAGGGCTCCTCTCTCCTGGGCCAGCTCGAGGCCGACGTATTGACCCCCCCCCACTTTTCCTCCCCGCACGTGTCCGCTTGAATGCTGCCACGGCGAGGCGTGCGTGTCGCGTCGCGCGCAACATTTATAGAGAGAAGGAGTGGGGGGGGGGTCTACTGACGCACGCACGCGTGCTCGTCGCACACAGGGCTGCAATCCGCTGGACGCGCTGCCGTCCAACTTCGCCGGGTTTTGCTTCGAGTGCGGCGAGCGGAACGTGTTTTCGGCCCTCGCCTTTGACCGCGTGACGGAGCGCACGTGCACCAAGTGCCACAACCGCATGGCCCTCGCCATCCACCACCTCACCTTCCACAAGAAGAAACGGCCCCCGCCCCCCGGCCTCGGTAAGCCCACCCAACGCGCGCGCGCTCTCTCACTCACTCTGACACACACGCGTGCGTGTGTGCGTGTGCGCACTCAAGTGATCCCCGACAAGCCCAAGAAGAAGGCGGTCAAGATCCCGGGGCTGAAGGAGGGGGATCCGCTGCCCCAGCATGGCGCCTGCGCCCACTACTCCCACTCCTACCGGTGGCTGCGGTAAACCACCTCCTACCCCCCTCTCCCCCATATGACCAGCCCTCTCCTTTCTATGTATCCCTCTTATTCCGTCCTTCCTTCCTTCCTTCCTTCATTCACTTACGCTCTCCCCGATCGGCTGAGATCAGATTTCCGTGCTGTGGGCGGGCGTTTCCGTGCGACGACTGCCACAACGACGCCGTGCGCTTCCTCCTCCTCCTCCTCCTCCTCTTCCTCTCGTTCCCATTTCCGTCGAATGGTGGCGCCCTGGCTGATGTGCATTTGCATGATTGGGGGCTTTATTCTCTTGCTCGCGACAGTCGGATCACGAGGCCAAGTGGGCATCCAAAATGGTACCACCGCCACCGCCACCGCCACATTGGCAAGCCAGCTCATTCCTCCGCCCCTCCTTGTTCGCCCCCGCGTGCTCATGTGGCAGGTGTGCGGGTACTGCTCCGTCGAACAGCGCTGCGACGAGGTGTGTGCCAAGTGCGGGAAGAAGGTGGCGGGCAAGGGCAAGATTAAGGTACAAGCCCCCCCCCCCTCTCCCCCTCTTCCTTTTCTTTCTTGCAGCCGACCCGGCCTTCCACCGCGCGCGGCAGGATCCCACCAAGATGAGCCGGAAGGACGGGAAAAAGTTCGCCGGCACCTGCAAAACCAAGTCCCGGAAGAGCGAACGTGTCGGCCCCAAGAAGGGGGGCTAAACAGCGGCCTTGCTGAAGCTAAAGGCGAAGAGCGTATTGAAGGGGGGGGGAAGAAGTGCTTCTTTACATTGGGACATGACTGCACACGGTGGTGGTGGTGGTGGTGGTGGTGGTGGTGGTGGTGGTGGTGGTGGTGGTGGTGGTGGTGGTGGTGGTGTGGACTTAGACGCGAATGGAGGCGATTTCCACGGCGTTGCACACATTGACGACGTTGGACGCCAGGCCCTTGGCGCACTTCACCAGCTGGGCCTGCACACACAGATGGGAGAGCACGAACCACGCAAGTTTGTTTTGTCAGCCACCCCAGCAGCGCGGCGACCCAGGAAGACGTGAGCAGTGGAGGCAAAGGGGGACCGGTACCTTGACAGAGTTGTCGGTGGTGCCGCCCGCAGCCTTCACGGCGGTGATGATCTTGAGCTGCACGGAGATGTTGTTGATGGCGTGCGTGATCGACATCACCTGTACGCACATGTACGTACGGCCCACAACATAACGTGGGCGGGGGAGGTGTGTTAGATAGAATATTCGGACAAGGGCGAAAAGTCTCGAAGCCACGAAGAAGAAGAAGGAGAAGAAGAAGATATAGATCCGTGCCTGGTCGCGGAGGATGGGGTCCTTGCAGGCGTCGGCCACGGCCTTGGAGTTGGTCCCCACCTGGCCCACGAGGGCGTGGATGCGGCGAGAGATGACGATCACCTGCAGTGCGGCGCCACGCCGTGAGCACACGGATTGATCGGCCCAGTCCACGCACTCAACTCGAGAATGCGTGGACGTATGCACGCATGCAGGGATGGATGCAGGGATGGATGCGGGGGTGGATGGCAGCGAACCTCAGAGTTGGCGCCGCGGGCAGCGGCCTGCGACATGAGGGCCATCTCTTCGGCGATCTTGCGAGCGGCGAGGTAGATGCGGCCCTCGGCCGTGTCAGCGTTGATCTCTGTGTCGGGCGCCAACCAACCAACGCAAACGACAAAACAAGACAGCAATGGAACGCGTCAGACCCGATCTCTCGTGCAACGCGCAGTGCGTGATGGGCAATGACGAGAGATCTTGGGCGCGCGTACCCTTCATGTTGACGACCTTCTCGACGTGCCTGGCGGCCTGCATGATCTCGTCCTTGGGCTCCTCCTCCTCCTCCTTCTCCTCGGCGAGGCCGTCCTCGATCTTCTGGTTGACCTTGAAGACGTCGTTGAAGAGCTTGTTCATGAACTCGGCCGCGTCCTACGCGGTATTCGACACACACGACACACACCACACACCACACACACAACATAGGGTCCGATCAGCGACGAGTCGAGCGGGCAACAACTCACGTGGGTCACGAAGCGGGGGAGGTGTTTACCTTCTCGCCGCCCTTCTTCATGAGGAGGTCGCGGAAGGGTCCGCCCAGCTGGTTGAGCATGCTCTGCAGGTTGGCGGCGGCGTCCAGGAACTGCTTCTTCTTGCGCGGATCGGTCGTGCGGCCGGCCATCACCTTGCACAAGATCTGCACGTCGCCGGCCCACAATCAAATAATAACAACAACAAATGTTATTACGCGGCCAGCACCCTTAAGGGGAGCGATGGGGAGGGGAGACGGTACGGCCTGCTTCTTGAGGTCCTTCTCGAGCTCCTGGAGGAGGCGCTCGGCGGTCTCCTTGTCGCCGGCGTTGAGGGCGTTCATGATGGCCTGCATCTTGTCGGCGATGGCCTTCTGCCCGTTTCTGATGTCCCTCTCCAGGTCGGCATGGCTCTGCACCACCGCCTCGGCGTTGAGCGCCTTGGTGTCCTGCACCGTTTTCTGTGTATGGAGAACACGACACGACACGACACACGGCCACGAACGCCGGTCTCGTTGTGTGAGAGGCCCGCCAGGTACGCAGGCAACACACACACACACACCAAAGAGAGAGAGAGAGAGAGAGGAGAAGAGGGCACGGTACGTGGAACTTGTCCTGGGCGGCCTTGTCGTTGGGGTGGGCGAGGGCCTGGTGGGTGTCGGCGGTGAGGCGCGCCTTGGCGTCGGTGAACTTCTGGGCGAGGGCCTTGAGGGCCTGCTTCTGCTTGGGGTCCGTCGTCTGGTCCGCGAGGAGCGACATCAGCACGGCCTGCTTCTCCAGGTTGTCCACCGCATCTGTCACACCATTCGAAAGACACGTCAGCATCCGCGGTGGTGGCTGGTGCTAGGCGGAGTGTAATTATTTAAATAAATATATTAGTACCGTGGAGGGCGTCGGTGGCGTCCTGGCGGTTGCCGCGCCTGACGGCGGCCTGGAGGCGGTCGAGGGAGTCGTCGAGGGCGTAGTTGGTGTCGATGACGGCGTCGGCGAGCTTGGCGGGGTCGCCGAGGATGCCGTGGAAGAGCTTGACGTGGTGCTGCTTGAGCTTCTCGCCGGCGTCGGCCAGCTTCTTGAGCTCGGACGCGGAGGTGGGCGCCGCGGAGGCCACCTGGACCTGCTGGAGGAACTCCTTGAAGGAGCTGTCCACGTCGGCCAGCGCGCCCCGCACCTTGCCCTCGTCCAGCTTGGCGTCACCGCGCTGCCTGAGCTGGTCCACCAGGGCCTTCTCCTCGTCGATGCCGGCCTTGATGCCCTTCACCTGTTCGTTGCGCGCCGGCACGTTGTTGGTCTGCACCGAGTGGGGCACCGCGTTGACGTTGTGCGTGATCCGGTTGAACACCGTCAACAGCTCGAACTCCTCGTTGGCCTTGACCGCGTTCACGCTCCTGCACCAAAACAAGAAGACGAAGAAGACAAGAAGAAAAAGAAAGAAGACGAGGCCGTACGCGGAGTGGTCAGACCCAAGGTACCGCCACGGGGCGGAAAAAAATGAAATGAAATGAAAAGAAAAGAAAAGAAAAGAGAGGAGGAGCGCACTTGTCGACGGCGCCGTGGGCGGAGCGGATGTCGTTGAGGGCCTTGGGGTTGTCGGCCGGGTTGTTGATGGCGCTGCGCACGCTGAGGGGCAGGTCGTTGAGCACGCGATCGAGGTCGTGGAGGGCGGCGAGGAGGTCCTTCCGCTGGCGCGGGTCGGTCGTCCTGTTGGCCTGCGCCTTCACCAGGTTCTGCTGCTTGAGCAGCCCCTTCTGCGTGGCACCGAGCAGGGCCTTGGCCGCTTCCTTGTCGCCTGTGCGTGCAGCACGCACAGCAATACACGACACGACACGACACGCGCGCGTGAGATCGGGTCGTGTGCCTGCCCGCTCCCAATCGCACGAGGGGGGGGGCAACTAGCGTTGTACCCTTGTTGAGGGAGTCGGCGAGCTGATCGAGGTTGCGGTGGAGCTGGTTGGCGTTCTCGGCGATCAATTGCTTGGTGGGCTTGGTGGTCAGCTCCGCGATGCGGTTGTTGGCCGCCTCCATGTCTCGCACCATCTGGTCAAACTGCGCCTTGGCCCGCTGGTCGCCCGTCGCCGCCGCCTTGGCGACGAGGCCCAGCTGGGAGAGGAGTCCCTCGAGCGAGTTGATGGCGTCGAGGAGGTCCTTCTTGCGCTGCGGGTCGGTCTCCTTGTCCGCAAGCTGCCGCACCACCAGGGCCTCCTGCGCGATGGCGTCCTTGAGCGCCTTGAGCGAGGCGTCGGTCGCCGGCATATCCCGCTCCTCCACGGCCTTGCCTGCGCTCCGCCAACGCGCGCCACCACCACCAACCAATTAATATTACAAATAGTAATAAACAATATGTAATAACAATAATAATAAGAATAATAACAGGTAATAGGGGGTGCGCACCGAGGCGCTGCAGCTCCTGGCCCACGGTGGAGGTGGTGGTGAGGATCTGGTCGTCGGGGGAGGTGGTGGCCGAGAGGAGGGCGTTGTTGAGGCTCTTGGCGCTCTCCACCAGCTCCGCCAGCTGCTTCTTGGCAGCCTGGTCGTTCGGGTTGCCCGCCACCCGCGTCGACACCTGTGGATGATCGGGGGGGGGGAGAGTTGGGTAAGTACAGATCGAGCATCGTGCGAACAAAAAACCGCCCTAGGGCGCCTCTTGTGGGGTGGTGTCGAGGTGGTGGGGTAGAGGGGGGGGGCGTGGGAGGCGGGGCGGGGTGGTGCGCACGGTGAGGAGTTCGGGGACGAGGCGCTTGAGGGCGGCGCCCTCCTTCTCGACGAGGGCCTTCTGGTAGGGGTTGTCGCCCTGCGACTCCACGAACTGCTGCAGCAGGTCCACCTGCCTCGGGACTGGACACACGACACACAACACCCCCCGGCGTGTTAGTCCGCGGGTCGGGGATATAACCCATCGCGCATTGGTGGATGGTGGTGATGAGGGTGGTGGTGGGAGGTGTGGGAGGTGGGAGGTACCGGCGTTGGAGATGAGGCGGTTGTCAACAGCGGTGGCTTCGCGATCGCCCTGCCCCGCGTGCTGCTGGAGATCGGCGAGGGCGGAGCTGATGGCGGCGGCCTGCTCCACCAGCTGCTGCTCGGGCGGCATGGTCGACGCCGCGCTCAGAGCCTGCACCGCCGCGTTGATGTCGTTGATGGCGTTCTGTGCACGCGCAAGAATAAAAGGAAGGGGGTCGTCAGTAAGCGGCACGTTGCAAATACAGTAGAATAAATGAATAAAAAACAAACAACAATTAGTAGAAAAAGGAAAGGGGGGAGGTGGCGTGTACGCGGAGGGCCTCGAGGGACTTGGGGTCGTTGGGGCTGGCCAGGTAGCCCTTGGTGGCCTGCACCAGCTGCGGGGTGAGGGCCTTCACGTTGCCCATCTCCTCCTGGATCTTGCGCTTCTGGAGCGGATCCGTCGCCTTGTCCGCTGCATGTATGGCACCAAGCGGTCAGCGTTTGCACGTTTGTCTTACTGTTGTTGGTTGTTGTGGTGGTGGTGGTGGTGTGGTGTGTGGGTTCTTTTGTGTTGGGGGGGAGAGGGGGGGTTTACCGAGGACGGAGGCGAGCGCGAGCTGCTGGCCGACGTCGCTGACGGCGGTCTTGACGGCGGTGGCGGTGGCGGGGCTGTCGCCCTTCTGGGCGGCGGCGTGGAGCTGGTCGAGGTCGCGCTTGATGCGGTCGGCGAGCTGGGCCATGCGCTCGTCCTCGGAGGGGAAGATGCGGTCCATGTTGCGTCCGGCGGCCTCGAGCTCGCGGAGCACGCGCTCCAGGGCGGCGCGGGCGGCGGGGTCGTCGGGGTGTTCGAGGGCGTGGTTGGCGGCGGCGTCGAACTCGGGGCGCAGGCGCTCGAGGCGCTCGCGTACCTCGGCGAGCTGGCGGCGGCGGTGCGGGTCGGTCTCCTGCTCCTCTAGCTGGCGGAGGAGGTCGATCTCCTTGTCGAGCGCGCGGCGGATGGCGTCGGTGGCGCGGCGGGCGGCGGCGATGTCGCCGCGGGCCAGGGCGTCGGCGAGGAGGGCGAGGTTCTCGGCGACGTCGGCGTTGAGCTGGCGGAGGTGTTCGTCGGGGGTGGGCTTGGCGGCGTCCTGCAGGCGCTGCTCGACGCGGCCGAGCTCGGTGAGGAGGCGCTCGAGCTCGGCGAGGGCGGCCTTGTCGCCGGAGAGGGCGGCCTTGGAGACCGGGAGCAGCTGGCCCTCGAGGCGCTCGAGCTCGGCGATGGCGGCCTCGAGCTCCTTGCGGCGCACCGGGTCGGTGCAGGCGGCGGCGAGGGCGCGCGCGAGGGCGAGCTGGTCGGCGATCTTGGCCTTGGCGGCCTTGAGCCGGGCGGCCACCTCGGGCAGGTTGCCGGCGCGGATGGCCTCCTCGAGCTTGCGGAGCTCGTCGGCGAGCTCGCGGGCGCGCTTGGCCAGGAGCTCCTCGGGGCTGAGCGTGGCGGCGTCGATGAGGCGGTCCTTGGCCTCGCGCATGGCGCCGGTCTCCTTGTGGAGCGCGGCGGCGGCGAGGGCGTTGTTGGGCTCGGCGATGGCGGCCTTGGTGGCGCTGATGAGGCCCGGGGCGAGGGCGTTGATGTTGTCCACCTCGGCGCGCACGGCCGACGCGGTGCGCGGGTCCTCGGCGGCGTCGGCGATGGCGGTGGCGATCATGGTGGCGTTGCTGATGTCGTCGGCCACGTTCTTGGCGGCCTTGGCGGCCTTGGCCTTGTTCTTCTCGTCGACGCCGTCGTCGAGCTGGGTGAGGTGGAGGTCCATCTCGCGGCCGATGGTGATCAGGTTGTCCTTGGCCGACGACGACAGGGCGACGGCGGCCACGACGGCGGCTGAGGCGTCGATGGTCTGCTGCTCAAAGGTCTCGAGGCGGGCCTTGGCCGACGGGTCGGCGGCGCGGCGGAGGGTGTCCTTGGCGGCCGGGGTGAGCTCCGAGGGCATCTTCTCGACGCGGTCGCA
This sequence comes from Acanthamoeba castellanii str. Neff, assembly GCF_000313135.1. Taxonomy (NCBI): domain Eukaryota; phylum Discosea; order Longamoebia; family Acanthamoebidae; genus Acanthamoeba; species Acanthamoeba castellanii. The sequence continues at coordinate 81,688 of NW_004457518.1, forward strand.
GGCCTCGAGGATGTTGATCTTGTGCACGTCCTCGGCGCACGAGTCGGCGATCTCCGTGGCCAGCCGCACCTCGTTCATGATGGCCGCGTTGATCATGTGCAGCGCGTGCGCCGCCGCCTCGGGCGTGCGCGCGTTGGCCGCGGCGTCCAGGTTGCCCACCTCGCGCACGATGCGCTCGTGGCACGCGCGCAGCTCGAGCAGCGTCGGGCGCGCCGGCGGGTCGAGCCCAAAGTCCAGGTCGAGGCCCTCGAACATGGACTTGCACGAGAGGCGCGCCACCTCGATGATCTCGTCCATGGCCTCCTCGAACTCGCGCGAGATGCGCCGCTGCTCGGCGCGCGCCGTCGCGTCGGCCGGCCGCTTGACCACGTCGCCCATGGCCCGCACCAGGCTCTGGATGCTGTTCTTGGCGATCTCGTTGGCCGTGTCCAGGCGCCGCCGGAAGATCGGGTCCACGAGGATGGCGATGCGCTGGTTGACCAGCTTCACCGTGGCCACCACGTTGGCCGACAGCGTGCGCGCCACGTCCATGATCTGGTCCGCCGTCGTCACCCCGTAGGACCGCTGCACGTCGTCCTTGCACAGCGTGGCCGCCTTGACCAGCTTGATGACGTCGTACTTGTCCGCCAGGTGCAGCTCCGACACCGTGCCCTGCAGCACCTCCTTGGCCGACCGCAGCAGGCTCTTCTTGGCCTGCTGGCTCATCTGGTCCCGCGACAGCGTCGTCGCGTCGTTCACGATCTGCTGCGTCGCACCCCGGATCGTCGTCGCCGCCTCCAGCATCTTCTGCTGGATCTTGGGCTCCGACCCGTACCGCTGCGCCATCTGGCTCGCAATGTCCACCAGCGCATTCACCGCACCCTGCACCGCTGCGGTTGTTTTTATTTCATTACATGACACACACCACACAACACACACACACACCAGTGGTTCAGCTTCATGTCAACCATCGCCAAAGTTGTATCTCAACACGAGCCGGCTGCAGTCCCCGACGAGGAGGAGGAGGAGGAGTGAGAGAGAGAGAGAGAGAGGGTACCCTGGGCGCCAGGCACGATGTCGGGGAGAATGGAATTGTTCTCCTCGGCCTCGACCGAGAACATGACCAGCTGCGCCACCGCGTCAGCCACGGCTTCCAGCACCTGTCGCGATCACACGCCGAGAGCAAACCGAGTGAGCAAGCAACAATGGCAACCGTACTTCATTATTTTACATGATTAAAAAAGAAAAAAAGAAGAAAAAAGAAAAGGACTAGAGCAAGAGAGAAGGGAGGGGGTTACCTGGTCCATGCCTGTGTCCTGCTCCGCCATTGTTGCTCGTTATTGGTATATGTACGTGTGGATGGATATGTGTAGTTGGTGGCGTCGCTGGATTCTTTGATCGTTGTCGCTGACTGTCGCGCACTAAATCGAAAGAGATCGCGTGTCAGTTAGGCGAGGGAGGCCCGGTGGCAAAAGCTGGCAGAGCGCGAGGGAGACCGGTGTGGTGGGCGCACCTGCGTGTGTGGACAATCAATGCTTGGTGGTGGTGGTGGAATCTAGTGCTCGCGCCGCAGTTGATCTGTGGCTCCACTCGCTCAACTCCCACAACGTAATTTTTCTCGTTTTTCTTGGGTCACACGATTGTGGAGCAACCACTTGCATTCCCCGTGTTGTGTGGTGCCAAGAAGAAGGGGCATGACAGAGACAACGACAAACTCCCGGCCAAGACTCCTCAACCTGTGGTTCACAACACTCCTCCGCGGCGGTCGGGGGTCCTGTTGTCACGACGGCGGAGTGGTGGTATATCACGCGAACGTGGGATTGGCCCCCCAAGCAAGGCTACGATGTGCACACGCGCGCCAAGTGTTGCCGTTTCACCAAGCTCTGCGGAGGGTGGTGCGTGAATGAGCTGTGGGGGTCCACGGCGTGCTGTGGTCATCGGTCAACGTACTCTTCGCTGAGCTCGAGCAAAGCGTCCTGTACCTCCCGGTGCAACGTTTGCAGAACCTGGCAGCGGGGCCAATCCGACACCGGCACGCACGGATGCGACACACACACACTGAACGGTAAGTACGGCAGCCCGGAGCGGAGAACGCAGCCCGGCACGCGTGCCTTTTTGGTCTTGTCCTGGCGATCGCGGTATTGCTGGGCGCGTGTGGTGACCTCGGCATTGCGGGTCTCAAAGTCGTGGAGCAGCACCGCTTGCTTGAGCTCCGAGATCAACGTAAGCAGTGACTCTGCGGCAGTCACCTGGTGTGTGCGCACGCAACGCGGTGGGTCACCCCGGGCTCAGAATCAGCGCCTCTGATGGCCACCCTCTCGGTGGTGGTGGTGGTACGGGCTAGGAGAGACGGAGAAGACAAAGAGAGGCGCGGCAGCAGGCAGGATCCGTACCAGGTTGCTGGTTTGCACGTCGACTTGGAACTCCTCTCCAAGCACCTTCACCTTGTCACCGACCTGGTGCCGTCGAAATGGTTGGCCGTGTGCCAAGCAATGGCAGCAACACGCATCACACGTGGTGGCTGTGGTTGGGAAAGCGGGCGGTGTGCACCTTGGCAGATTTGAGGATGTTGGCGTAGTGCTCGTTGAGCTTGGCCACGGCTGAGTCGAGGCGCTTGTTGTAGGCGTCCAGGGCATGCTGCTGCCCCACCTGCCGCGTTGTCGCTGCCCCTCCCCGCATGCGGCGGGCCTCTTGGTGACGCTCCCGGAGGAGATTTCGCGTCGCCTCCACCACCCTCCATCTTGCGTTTCGCACAGAAAAGAAAATAAACCACAAAGAGAGAAAGGAAATGGCTTTTTCTTCCGTTGCCCACGCGACATCACAGGAAGTGGAAGGACTCGATGATGGGAAGGGCAAGCTCGATCTCGGTGTCAAAGTCGCCGAGGAGCGAAGAGAAGGAGATGACGTAGGCGTTGTTGTCGAGGACTGTGAACGTTTGCTGGAAGCCGAACTCCCTGTCGGAGATGGTGCCCTTGTAGCGCAGCTCGCGAGCGTCCTTGCCGCCCATCTTGACTTTCTGTGTGCGAGCGTGGCAGAGGAGGGGATGAGGCGGTGAAACAACAACAAAAGCGAGGCGAGCGCGAAGGTGCACTTCGCACCTTCTCGTGCACGAAGCTGAGCGAGTCGACGGCCATGGCGAGCTGCTCGCGCACAATGCTGGCGAATTCGTCGAGCGAGCTAACGTTGATGGGCGCAGTGTTGAGGTCCGTGATCACGAGGTTGACGTTCGAACGAGGCGCGCCTTCGTCGGTCATGCCGTGCTCAAAGGACACCGTGGTCATCATCATGCCCTCCCTCGGCAGCCACTCGTCTTCGGGGAACTCGAACGAGACCTGCAAAGGCGCAAAGACCACACGCGCGTTATAGCCTCTCTGCGCCGACCCCCGAGGCAATGCGCATGCGTGCGTGCGTTGGGTAGGTAGAGGGGGAGTGGGAGTGGTGGGGGTGCCTTGTGGACGAGGTGCTCCAGGGCCAGGATCTTGGCCTTGGGCGTGTACCCGGGCGACAAGATGGTGAAGGAGCTCAGGATGCGCGCGAAGATGGGGTACGGACGGGTGTCGTTCTTGGGCGTGTTGGTGGAAAAGGCAATGTTGTAGGCCTTGCCGTCCTTGACTGGTCGCGGTGGAGGTGGTGGAGGAGGTGGTGCAGACGACCAGAGGGAGAGAGAGAGAGATAAGTGAAGGGTCGCGCGGCATCGATCAATTTGACCTCCAACGTGAGGAGGAGAGAAGGGGTACCGGTGAAGACGTGAAGGTTGGTGGTGCCAGCAGAGGGCGAGGCGTAGCGGGCTTGGATGGCCGGCTGGCCGCCCATCTTGGTGTCCTTGAGCTGGATGTTCTCCTCTCCGCCCGCCAGATCGCCCAGCCGCATGAGCGCGATGTCCTTGTACTCCTCCACGCCCCACGACTCGTTGGGCAGCGTCGAAATCGTCACCTGCGTGCGTGCGTGCGTGCGTGCGTGCGTGCGCATAACCGGTCTTTTGCGTGAGCAAGAAGGGTGGTGGAGATTTTGAGAGGGAGGGGGGCACGTGTACGTCAGCGGTCAGGGTGTAGGTCTGGGTGTCGAGGACGGCGAGGGCGTCCTCGTACTTGGCCTGCACCACGGGGCCGCCCTCGCGCTCGGGCTCCTTCACCGTCCACGTGCGCGGGAACCTGGACAGGTGCCACCCCACGCACCACCGCCCCACGCCCCACGCACCACGCCCCACCGCCCAAAGAAGAACGTAAACAAATAATAGTAATAATAATTACAAAAGAAAAGAAGAAAAAAGAATGGTTAAAAAAAAACAACAACAACAGCCAGGGAGCACGGACCGGAGGCGGAAGGCGTGGGTGGGGTTCTCGTAGTGCTTGAGGCAGAGGAGCTCGATGGGCTTCTCCTTGGGCTCGGCCTTGACGAACTTGGTGGAGGCGATCACCTTCTCGACGTGCTCGCGGTGCAGGTCGTGCGTGTCGGCGGGCGCCGAGTAGGTGAGGATGTAGGCCTGGTCCTTGGCCACCGTCCAGGCCTGGAAGACCTTGACGGTGAAGGGACCCATGTCCGCCACGAATTGCATGCGCTTGCCCGCCTGCGCGAACATGTCGCCGTCCCACACCTTGAACTCCGTGTCGGCCATCATCTGCTTCATCTGGCCCAGCGATTCGGCCGAGTAGTCCTCGAGGGTGATACCGGGCGGCACCTCCTGCACCAGCAGATTGAGCGACGTGCGGCCCGTGGCGTCGTCAGGGCAGAGGAAGGACACGATCGTGCCCATGTAGCCCTCGCTCTTCTTCCATTCTTCCGGATACACGAGCGACACACCGTGCTCGCTGTTCACGTACGGGCTGTAGCCCTCGGCGTCGGCGGCCAGCCCCTCCTGCGCGATCTCTTTGCCCGCTCCGCTCTTGCCGTCCTTTTCCATCCTTTGATCTGCGCGCGAATCAGCCGAACTGTCTGCTTTTGTTGTTTTTATATTCTTTTATTTCCAGTAAAAACCAACACCCACGGTCTAGGCGGGATGGCGTCCCTGCTGCGCAAGAAATGGATCCTGAAGTCTATGCTGGACCCCTCCACCCTTCCTTCCCAAAAGCCGTTTGCTCAGATCACCAAAGTACGTTACACCCCCCCCCAATCCGGGAAAATCAGCTTCCTCGCAAAGCAGGCGGCTGCAGGCCAAGCGGGCAAAGGGGGTCTCAGGTGGTGTGTCATGGCGCTTTTGTCCTCTGCGCGCTTCTCTCCTCTCTGCGGCCTTAGGTGCACAAGTACGTGAGCGAAAGCGTGGCGGCCGAGTGCACACTGTCGGACAGCTTCCATTGCATCGATGCGCTCCTCACGCCCGGCGCCATCCAGGAGTTCCTCGCGTACCTCTCCTCCATCAGCCAGCCCGCCTGCCCGCCGGCACTTGCTTGTTCGTGGGTGGTGGTGCACCACCACGTCAACTAACAATGGATGGACGTCGCGGCAGAGCCAATGAGGGCTACTCGGTGCCGCGGCTCTTGGGGCACCTGGTGAAGCTGCGCGCGTGCGAGCTCACGCTGGACGAAGGCGGGGCCTCGTGCTGCCTCGTGGTGCACGGCTTTGCCACCATCAACTCTGATCAGTGCTTCCCCTTTGGCGATCCCATCCCCGTGCTGGACGACCCCGCCGTGAAGGCCCTGCTCCGCCAGCGGCGTGAGGCGCACAGGTGCCCGCCACGTCCGAGCCACGCCCCAGAAGGTATGTATACGACGCTTTATATCTGTAAACACACAACATATCTCTTCGTGCACGAGGTTAGACAACTGGTTTTTGTCCGCTCGTTTTGGTGGAGCGAGTGCATGACGTCTTCTGTGCACGCGGTCTCTTCTCTCTCTCTCTACCCCGATCTACAGAGAGCACGCAGGACATGTTGATCCACATGGCCGAGGCCTCTTGTCCGGAGCTGGACGAGCGAGAGTGCGTGATCTCTGCGTCCCAGGAGGCCATCTTCGAGCAGCTGCTTGGTGCATTGCCCCCCCCCACACAACCCCTACCACTCTCCTTTCCGATGTGTGTTGGGGGGGGGATGGGCCTCTCCTGACTCTACTCCGACTGACGCGTTCATGCACGAGCTCGTGCGCGGCGACCACAAAAGGAGAAAGTGAGGTGCCTTGGCCCGCCGCGAGCATGGAGTCACAGGCTCACGTAGAGGATGACCTGCTCTCCTTCCCCCCGAGCCAGCGAGGCCCGCCCCTCTCCGAAGTATACACCTATTGCACCCGCGCGTGCACGTGTGTGAGTGGTTTGTTGTCGGCCGCTGATCGGTCGTGCCCTACCGTGCCTCTGACGCCAGCAGGAGGCATCAGAGTCACAGGACTTTTACGCGAGCCAGCCGCCACTCGAGTGGAAGCTCCTGTTCGACGACGACGATGACGACGACAACAACGCGGAGAGCGAAGAGGATTCCACAAACCACAGCTACGGCTCTGGCTGCGCCCACGCTGCAGACAACGATCAGGGGCTAGATTTCGAGGTAAAGCCGGCCGCGGGGGAAGAGGCCGGCGCCAGGCAGCGACACGAACCTCGGAAGGCAAATGAACACAGCAGCAGTCCTGGGACGGAGACAGCTACCTGTCTCCGTGAGCACCGGCCCGACCACCTGCTCCCGGGCCACATTGCGCGTGACCCCTCTCCAGCCGTAGAGGAGGCGGACGAAGCGAGGAGTGGAGGCGATGTAGCGGTCGCTGTCGCTGCCACGACGATGGACATGTTCCCTCCGATGGACCCGCTCGAGGGCTGGTGGGCGGCCTCGCCCACACCGCGCCCCACGCCCTCGCCCAAGACGTACCCCCCCCTACCCCACCACCGATCCTAATTATGATGTCGAACGGCGGACCGCCAACTCCTGCTTAAGCCTGTCTCTCGCAACGCCCCGTGGCACACCCCGTGCGGCATCTACATCATACCGCACACCACAGCCTCTCGCCTCCACTGTACTACCGCACTCAGGCGTTCGCCTACAGTGATTCCCTGGCGGCCGCCACTCCGCGGTACGTCCGCCGTCCCTGCCTGTCCATCCCCCCTCCCTCCTCTACATGGCGCGTGCGCGTGGTGTCTTGGCTCGGCCACCAACCAACCAATCCACCCACCCACCGTCTGCCGAAGTAGGTCGCCGGCGTGGCCGACCGCTTCGTCCACCCACTCCGGGCCGCCCTCGCCCTTTTCGCTGTTCCCCTCCTCTTCGCAGACGTGCGTTCCCGGCCCCCTGCCCTCTGGCACCGGAGTACTCGCGTTCTCATACTCGGGGAGACCTCTTCTTCTTGGCTTGCCTGCGTGGCGTGGCGTGCAGTCCCGACCTCCTCCTGGGTGCGCAGCTCCTGCACGAGGAGGACCTCCTGCCTCGTTCTCCGCCCTACAGCCCCATCCCGCTGGACACGCCGCGCCGGCCGGAGGGAGCCCGCGCGCCCGACGATGCGCACGGCGTGTCGCGCCCGAGCACGACCCCCGACGCCGTGCACGAGGAGACCCGGCACGCACCAAAGAAGCGGAGGCTCACGACGACACAAGCAACACCGCCAACCCCGCCGCCGCCAGCAGCAGCGACAACAACGACGACAACAACGAGCACTCTCGCGGAGGACCATAGGGACGAGGCGGCGGTCGTGGAGCTGCGAAGGCGACACCGAGAAGGCATCACGGAGACCACGACGACCATCACAATCACGGCGGTCGACTCAGCCTCGGCCGAACCGCCGCCGCGGCCGCCCCCCCACACCGCAACCCTCAGTGCAGAGTCTGGCCAGAGGACGCCCGCGCCGACCACGACCGCCACCGCGTCGCCGTCACACCAGCAGATCTTGCGACCAAAGCACCGGCCACCGAAGCAGGCAGCTGCCACGAGTCGCTATTCGCCGCCCTCCAGGGACGCCATCTGGGAGTTGGTGGACACCTACTTCTCCTCCACGTGACCCCCTGCGTGGGAAGCAAGAAGAGAGAAAAAAGAGAGAAAAAAGAAAATAGCACGACAAAGCGCGGACAACCGAGGGCAGCATCGTCACAGCACACACAGCACAAATGATCAGGTCAGGAGATTGGTTGTGCCCTCAGTGCCATGACTTGAACTTTGCGTCGAGGCAGATGTGCCGCCGGTGTAACACTGTTCGCCCCGTCCTCGCCTCCCCCTATGGCCCCCCCTCGCATCAACCCTACTACCCGTCCATGGGGGACATGCAAGCGGCGGCCATGCAGCAGCAGCAGCAGCACCTTAACGCGGCGGCGGGCGGTACTCATACTGGCCTTGGTGGGGGCGGCGGTGGCGGCGCTGGTTCGGGCATGCCGGGGGGTGAAGGAGGTGGCGGGGTAAACGACCAAGCGCTCGCCCTCCAGGCCATGCAGCAAATACAAGCGTTCAAGGCCATGCAGGAGCAACTCCAGGCTGCCGCCATGCAGCACGCCCTCGCCCTCCAGCAGCAAGCCGCCCTCACGCAGATGATGGGCCGAGCCGGCGTACGTCCTCCCCCCCCTCTCGCGCAACCCACTCGCCCCACATGGCTTCTCTTCTCCTCTGCGCCTGGCGTGGCCCTACTCACACACTTTTCTTTGTTTGTTGTTTCCTTTTTTTTGTCGTGTGTTTGGCTGGGGTGCTGCTCGAGTAGAACCTCAAGCCCGGCGACTGGTTCTGCCCGTCGTGCACGGAGCTCAACTTTGCGTCGCGGCAGTCGTGCCGTAAGTGCACGGCGCCACGTCCGGCCTTCTCGGACCCCACGATCGGGACCAAGCCCGGGGACTGGTTTTGCCCCACGTGCCAGGACCTCAACTTTGCCGCCCGCACGGCCTGCCGCCGGTGCAACACCCCGCACCCCGCCGGCCTGGACCCCTCGCTCCGCATGATGTACGCCCAGGCCCAGATCCCCTCCAACGCCAAGCCCGGTACCCCTCCCCGCCCACCCGCCCACCCACCACCTTCTGTTCGTGGTTGGTTGGTTGTCGCCTTGGCGCCTCACTGGTGAGGCGTTTCGCCGGTGCATTGCAGGCGATTGGCACTGCCCCAGCTGCGCCCATCTCAACTTTGCATCGCGCAACTCGTGTCGCCAGTGCAACTCGCCGCGCAGCGCATCGACCACCGTGCTCGGGGTCAAGCCAGGTGCGCACCGTCTCCCCCCCCCTCCCCAGATCTCGCAGATCTCTCCACCGCGAGATCACACACACGGCCCATGGTGAGCCGAATCGTGGACTTACCTACTTGCTCCCCCAATGCGGCAGGCGATTGGTTCTGCCCCAAGTGCAACGACCTGAACTTCGCGTCGCGCACTCATTGCCGCAAGTGCTCTGCCGCGCGGGAGGGACCACCACAGCAACCTCAGCAGCAGCCGCAGCCTTGAGCCACCTTCCCTACCTTTCTCGCCACAACCCCATCACCATCGTCACCACCCCGCGCCTACCGTAAATAAATAAATAACAAATAAATCAAATATTGAAAAACGTTTCGAAAACTTGCAAGAAGGGGCGAGAGGAGAAGCCAAGCTGACAGGCCCCTCCCCGAGCGCGCCACCCAAAGCGCACCACGACCACACATAACAGCAGCAGCCCCAGCAGCAGCAAGGCAGGCATGGCCAGCACAACAGACGGAAGAGGAGGGAGCGCACGTTCGGACAGGCCTGGCTGGAGGGCGGTGGCGGTGACGGGAGCGCAGGCTGACGTGGCTGAGGCAGTGGCGGCCCTGCGCCTGCGCCAGGAGCGGGGTGTGGGGACACACGAGTCGGGCCTCACCAGCGGCACCACCTTCGTGGCCGCCCCCGACTTTGCCCCGTCCACCACGGCGCCCCTGGGCTCCGGTGCCGCCACCCTCAACGCCCTCCTCGTCCTTGCCGAGGTAAACAAGCCTTCCCCCCCCCAAGACATACGCATGTGTGGGTGGCGGTAGTGGTGGCGGCTGTGGTGTGAGTGCGCCAGGGTGCTCACCGCTACGGTTGGGTGGCGCCACGCGTACAGCACCTTTCGGCGCAGGAGGGGTACAGCTTCGTCGAGAGCCAGGTGGTGCAGCGCGGTGCGGCCAACCCCCCCCCCGCGCAAAGACTGATGGGCGTCGCTGTAACCGACCGTGTGTGTGGTTGTGTGATTATGTGCGGTTGTGTGCGGTTGTGTGTCGTGTGTGTATGTGTCGTGTCGTGTGTGTGGGTGTGTGGGTGGGTGGGTGGGTGTGTGTGTGTCGTGTGTGTCGTGTCGTGTGTGTGTCGCAACAGGGCTGATTGCGATCGTTCACTTGGGAGGTCGCGATCGGCCGCGCGTCCCCCCAGCGGACCCCGTGCCCAAAGCACTCGCCCTGCTGCCTCTCGCCCCCGTGGCAGGCCGCCAGGAGCAGTCGGAGCCGCAACAGGAGGGAGACGAGGTGGTGGCCGCCATCGACCTCCTGCTCGCGGGCCTCGTGCGCCTGTGCCATGGCACACTCCCCACCACCTCCTCATCCACATCTCTCCCGTCATGGATCCCCCCAGCCCATTACTCATGGTCATCGTGGCCGCGGGCTGTGTGTGTCGTGTGTGTGTCGTGTGTGTCGTGTGTGATTTGTGTTGCAGGTCTGGAATCGGGTGTGGTGGTGGGCAGCACGGAAGCGCTGCTGGTGGTGCCTGACGAGGGCGAGGGCCAACTGGGCGGGGTGTCGCCCGACTGCGCCACCCTGCTGGCGGTGGAGGCTCCCGCCCACCTCGCGCCCCAGCACGGCGTGTGCCTCCTGCGACCTCTCCCCGCCGCCTCCGCCCGCTACCACGAGGTTCCCTCTCCTGTCCCTTCCCTTCCCTTCCCCCGCCCATACCCATCGCTGCGTTCATCGTGCCCCTCCCGGCCCGGCCTGCTCACATGCGGCGGTGATGTGGTGGCGGCGGTGGCGGCGATGTGGTGGTGGTGGTGGGGGGGGGGGCACGGTGACCGTCTCTCATCGTTCAACAGGTGGAGACGATCCTCTACCAGCAGAGCCTGACCACCCTCCGCGAGAGAGGCGCGCTCGTGGGCGACGCCCTGGCCACCGCCTACGTCTACACCGGGGTCGTCGTGCTGGGGTCTAGCCTCGCCGGGGAGATTCTGCGGTGCGTGCCTACCTCCCCTCCCAACCTCCCTACTCTTTTCGCCCGACAGGTGCGCTCTCTATTCTTCGTTCCGCTGATCCATTTGCGTTGCGTTGCGTTGCGTTGCGTGGTACCTTCGGCGCATGCAGACTCAATGCGGTGCCGCCCTTGGACAGCTGCACCTACCTGGCCGTGGACAACGGCGCGACCCCGGTAGCCTTCGACCTCTACTCCGACCTGCTCCTCGTGCTCGGTACCGAACCACCCACCGCCCTCCCCCCTCCACCTGCACCCGTTTGTATGACGGCGTGCGTGCGTGCGTGCGGGCGTTGGGGATCTGCTTCGTAGCGGCGGGGAGCGAGAAGCAAGCCTACCTGAACCAGCCCATTCGCGTGGCCTCCCCTTCCTCCCGCGTACGGCACCTACGCGAGGTACCCCCCCCCAATAGCCAGATACCCCAGATTTTACCATTCTCTACTGTCCCAGGGATCCAGTTGTCCATTCCTTCCGCCGGCTGACCACCCGCCCACCTCTTTATGGGGCGTGTCACACGTGGACATGGTGCGTGCGTGCGTGCGTTCGTGCGTGTGTGTGGGTGTGTGGGTGTGGGTGTTGTGCGTGCGTGCGTGCGTGCGTGCGTGCGTGCGTGCGGCTCCGCATGCAGGCGGCTTGGCAGTACCTGCGCGCCAACCAGGCGGCGCGTCTGAGGGCCTGCGTGGCGGCGCCCGGGGCGCAGTACCTCTACCTGCGGACCACGGCCCACCTCTTCGAGCTCCTGCAGCGTCCGCCACCGGCTCTGCGCGTGGCCCACCACGCTCGCTCCTTCCTCGCCCCCACAGTACCCCGCTCTCCCTCTTCTCTCCCACCACACACACGACACGCACGACACGCACGACACACACACACACACACACAACGGCATTCCATCAGCAGCATCATGGAGGGGAGGGTTCCTTTTCCGTTCTATGGCAGCCGCTGCTCAACATCCCCCCCCTCCCCTCTCTCTCTCTCTCTCCGCCAGGTGGAGCGAGCGGAGGGCAGCAGCGTGGTGCTGAACAGCATCGGGAAGGGCGAGGGGAGCATCGGAGCCGGGAGTCTTCTCGCCCACTCGGTGCTCACGGGCCATTGGCGCATCGGCGACGAGTCCCTCGTCTCGGGCATCCGCGGCGGTGCCCTCCACGTGGGACCCGGCGTCTACGTGCACGAGCTCGAGCTCGAGCTCGACCGCCACGTACGCACCACCCCCATCAACCAACCACAGCCATAGCCAACCAACCAACCTGCTCGCGCGCGAGCTCTTCGCCTTCCCAGGAGCGGGCTGTCGTCGTCGCGGCGAGAGCTGACAAAGATGGGGCACCGGGAGCCGGGCGGCTTCGCTGCACTGTGGCGATGGGCGTGACCGATGACGTCGACAGCGACAGCTGGTTCGGCCGCCCGATCGCGCAGTTCTTGGAGGCCGCCGGCTGGGATGCCCGCGATGTGTGGGAGTCAGACCAGGAGGAGGGCGGCGCCGAGGGCGCGGGGCACTGCCGGCTGTGGGAGTGCCGCCTGTTTCCGCTCTACTCCGGCGACGGCGACGGCGAGGCCGATGCGCATGCCGTGCGACGCGCGGCGGTGGAGGCCTACTCCGACCCGGCTTGTCCCGCCCATCGCCCCTCCCTCGACCGCCTGCGCGCCCTCCCACGCGTCTCCCTAGCCCACCTCCTCGCCACTGCCCTCCCCCACCCCGAACTCCTCTGGCGCGACAACCTCGGTACGCCCCCGCCCCCGCCCCGATTGACTCCCGGAAACATCCGGTGTGTGGTGGACATATCGAGTGTCGCCCGCCACACCACACACACACCACCACCACCACCCACCACAAAAAACAATATCCAAAAATTCTAGGGTAGGGGACGGGAGGTGTGGTTGTTGTGGTGTGTGGTGGTGGGTGGTGGGCAACTGATGGTGCGTGTGGGGCTGGGGGTGGGGTGCAGGGTTCAGCGTGGCGCGGGAGAAGATGCAGCAGGTGCTGCTGGCGAGGAGCGATGAGTGTCTGCTGCCCCTCTTCGAGCCCTTTGTGCGGGCCAAGCGCCCCGACCTCCTCCTCAGTGCCCTCGATAGCGCGGGCATCCAGGCGGCTCGCGTACGCACCAGCCACCCACCAGCCACTCGCTTCACCATCTGCATGATCGATGAACATATTGTGTGGTTGGGTGCAGGCGGGCGATGCGCTGGTGGTGATGCGCTCCTTGGCGGCGATCGCGGATGCGCTGGCGGCCTTCGCTGGTCCTCGAGCAGGTATTCTCACAATACACACGCGCACGCGCACACACGCACGCACGCACGCACACACACGACGACGACACACGCACGAGAGCAGTCGATGAGATTGGTGGTGGGGTATGCTTCTTTCTGTATCGCGTGTAGGGTTGCGTTCGGGGCCGGCGCGCAACAGCCGATGGCAGGCCGCATTCGACCTGCTGGCCGGGCAGCGCTTCGAGGAGGCGATCCGGGAGCTGGCGCAGCAGCGGGCCGCCTGGATGGCGTGGGAGACGCCGGAGCTGCTGATGCGCGCCGTGCGACACTACGAGCGGGCGGCGCAGGTGATGGTCTCCCTGTCCGTGCTCACCGCCCAGCGCCACGTCGCGGCAGCCCCGCCTCCTCCTCCCTCGGCCCGCGCGCCCCTCGGCTCCTGGGTTCGCCTATACCCCCCCCCTCTTCCTCCTCACCTCCCACCTCCCGTCCCCTCGCAGTCCAGTGCATCCCCCCCCCAATATTATATTATCATCTTTCTTGCCTCACCCACCCGCCCGCCCGCCAGGTGGTGGTGGATCTGCCGGCCCGCATGGACTTTGCCGGCGGATGGACCGGTGCGCTCCTCCTCTATTCCTCCTCCTCCCAGGGCGTGCGATGGCGTGCGT
>NW_004457518.1:95990-104310 GCF_000313135.1 Acanthamoeba castellanii str. Neff
CATCCATCTAATGGCCACCACCACCACCACCGCGGTGGGGGGGGGGGCGTAGATACGCCGCCCATCACCTTCGAGCGCGGAGGCTGCGTGGTGAACATCGTGCGTGGCCCCTTCTCCTCCAAAATACCCCGCGGGCAAGAAGGGCCTCCCGCATTTTCGCCCATTGTAACGCGCGCGCTTGTTGGTGGGGCCGGCTACGTGGTTGGTGGTTGGTGGGTGGGTGGTGGGCGCCTTTGCGGATGTGGCGCAGGCGCTGCTGATCGACGGCAAGAAGCCCATCACCGGTACGTCGTCGTCTTGGCCAAAGGGAAGGGGCACGCGTAGTAGTGGGTGGTGGTGGCTCACGCGCGAGCAGCAAGGGCGCGGCGGATCGAGGCCTGGGAAGTGGTGATCGACGTGGGCGAGGAGCACACCGTGTGCACGCAGCTCGGCGACCTGTCCGACCACGCCCAGCCGCTGGCCCCGGGCGCCCTCGTCAAAACGGTATGCGCTGCCCCCCGCCCGCCCCCACCCACGCGCCCGTTTACACGAATTCATCTACACCACCCACACGGGTACCATGACGATGACGACGACGATGATTTTCTCCGTCATGTATGGTGGGCGGGCGGTGGGGGGGGATGGATGGATGGTGGGGACCAGGTGCTGCTGTACATGGGCCTCGTGTCCCTCTCCTCCGCGCAGGACCTGCGGGAGCAGCTGCAGCAGGCCCTCGGCTCAGGCCTGCACGTCGTCTGCGCCACCTCCCTGCCCCAAGGTGCGCACGCCCTCCCATTCCAGCCGCTGCCGCCTGTCCTCTCGCTCTCTCTCTCTGTGATGTGTGGTGTGTGTGGTGTGTGGTGTGTAGTGTGTGGTGTGTGGTGTGTGTGGTGTGTGGTGTGTGGTGTGTGGTGTGTGTGGTGTGGCGTGGTGTGGTGTGTTCACGCGGGCGCATGGACGGCAACAGGTTCGGGACTGGGCACATCGAGCATCATGGCAGGGGCACTGCTCAAGGCCATCGGCGCCGCCATTGGCCGCGACTTCGACCCGCGCTCCCTGGCCCATGCAGTCCTCGTGGCGCGCCTCCTTTCTGTGTGGTCGCCGTGGAGAGATCTGGCGAGCACAGGAGCTGCTGGCGGTGTGGCGGGGTAGCGGTGATGATGATGACGATGGCCATGACGTGGCTCTCACACGGATGCTGGGCGGTGACGGTGGGTGTGGGCGCGAGGGCAGGTGGAACAGATGTTGACCACGGGCGGAGGATGGCAGGACCAAGTGGGCGGACTGCTCCCCGGCATCAAGTTCTCCGAGTCCCCCGCGTCGCTGCCTCTCTCCATCGAGTTCGAGGTCCTCGACGTCCCGGAGAGCTTCATCGACACCCTCAACCAGCACATGATCTGCATTTACACCGGTTCCCTCCTCCCCTGCCTCACTGCCTCTGCTTGGCTCAACCTCTGACAACAACAACAACAACAACAACAACAAGGCCGCACGCGTCTCGCGCGAGGCCTCCTCCAGGATGTCCTGAGGCGGTGGCACGCCAGGTGCTGCCTACCCGCACGACACACACACGACACACACGACACCTAACCCCCCCCCCCCGATTCCCGTTTGTGGTGGGTGGGCTTGCAGGAGGCCCGAGATTGTGCGGCTGACGGCGGATCTGGTGGGCAACGCACACCTCCTGCGCGCCGCTCTCCTAGCTGGGAATCTTCCAGCAGTGGGCGCCTGCTTGGGCACCTACTGGACGCAAAAGAAGGCCATGGCCGGTACACACACCACCCAGAACGCGATTCACCCTCCCGCTCGCGTTGGTGAAGCTGCTGTGGCTCTGTTGACTGTCTTCACTCCGTTCCCAGGTGGTGCCGAGCCTGCCGAGGTGACGGCGATGATCGAATGCGTCCAGGACTGCATCTACGGCTGTGCTCTGGGCGGCGCGGGTGGTGGAGGTGCGTCTTGCCGCTCCTTGCCACAGTACGCGCTCACACCGTTGTTTAATTTTACCAGGCTTTCTTATGCTGATCACCAAGATGCCCAACGACCTGGATCGTATCCGGGCCAAGCTGTCGTCTCTTCCACACTTCCACTCCCTCGTGTTTCACGCCGGCACAGTGGACATGACTCCGCCCGCCGTGCATATCGTCGAGAGCCTGCAAGCTACCCCAAGCACCAGCTGAACCCAGTCAGAAAGCTATGCGCACACAAATATGTGTTTTTTCTCTCTCTCTCTCCAAAGAGAGCCAAGGTGAGCCAGCAACACGATCCTACTGGGGGGTGACATAGGCGGCCGTGATGCCACCATCCACAAGGAAGGTGGAGCCCGTGATGTAGGACGACTCGTCGGAGGCCAGGAAGAGGGCACTCTGGGCGATTTCCTGTGCCTCGCCGAAGCGGCCCATTGGCACGTGGACAAGGCGACGCTGCTTCTTCTCGTCGGTGTTGAGGAAGGACATCAACAGCTCCGTCTTGAGCGGACCAGGGCCTGGTGGGCAGCGGCATCAACACAACCAGGTAGGTAAGTGGGTGAAAATAAACTAATTAATGGAGTTGAACGTGGGCGGACCCTACGCGGCACACACGACACACATGACACACACGACACACGAGAGGAAAACGACGTGATGACGTACAGAGCGCGTTGACGCGGATGTTTTCACGGGCGTGGATCACCGCCAGCTCCCTGCTCATGGCTGCGACGCGCGGAGAGGGAGGATGCACAGCGGTGAGGCCTCAACCACCAGCCACCAGCCACGACCCAGCCATGCAGCCGCATGCCAGCGGGGGGGGGGCGCACAAAGAACGGCTCCCTTGCTCGCCGTGTACGCGATTTGCGAGGTGGCAGCCCCGAGGATGGCCACGAACGAGGCCGTCTGCATGCGCGACACGGACGAAGCGCTGTGAGCCGGAACGAACGCGCAACAGCCGCCCAGCCATGCAGCGTCCTCCGGGGGGGGGGGGGCATCACGTACGTTGATGATGGAACCGCCGCCGGCCCGACGGAGAGCGGGGATGCCGTACTTGCCTGTGCAGCAAACATATACGACGCGCGGATCACAATCATCGCACCCAGCCCCGACGTCAAGTGAGCTGCTAGGAGCTGGTGGGGGGGGGGGCACCGCACCAACAAAGCAAAAAAAAACGAGCGGCGAGGGGAGGAGCGTACAGCCGAAGAACACGCCCTTGGCGTTGACGTTCATGGTGAGGTCCCAGATCTTCTCCTCGGTGTCGGTGGCGCCATTGTCGTCGCCGTGCATAATGCCGGCGTTGTTGAAGAGGATGTTGACCTTGCCGAAGGTCTTCTCGGCCACCTGCACCATGTTCTCGCAGTCGCCCGCCTTCGACACGTCGGCCTTGACGTACACGGCCTCGCCGCCCTCGGCCTTCACTCCCTCGACCTGACCACCACCAGCCACGCCACAAAATCAAATCAAACAAATCAAACGACGTAGAAACGAAACCCCGAAAACTTGGTGTGGGGGAGGGAGCGTACGGTCTCGCGCGCATCGCCGAGGTCGACGGCCACGATCTTGGCGCCCTGGCGCGCAAAAATGAGGCTGGCCTCGCGACCGATGCCGTTGGCGGCGCCAGTGATGATGGCCACCTTGCCTTCGAGGCGGCGTGCCGCAGGGACAGCGGAGGCAAAGCCGCGGCGCATGGGGAGGGCGGCCAGGTTGCAGTGGGTGGCGATCGTTCTTCTCATTTTGTATGGGGGGGGGCGAGATTAACGGCCGTGGCGTGAGGAACGAAAAGGCTCGTGTGCGCTGGGGCCTTTTAGAGGAACAGTAGTCGACAAATATCATGTGGGGTTTTTTGTGCCGGCGCGTGGCCCTACCGGACAGGAGAAAGGGGGGTGGGGGGGGGTATGGCGTGGTGTGGTATGGTACAGGGGAACGAAAGGCCACGAGCTGCCTTGAAGGGCAGCAGCAGCAGGGAGGGAGGGAGGGAGGGAAGGCGCCAGATGGGCTGGGCTCAGGCGAAGTCGGCCTCGGGCTCGCCCATCCCTTCGACGCACTGGAGTGACACCAGCGACCACGCGCACACACGTGAGAAACGAACGGAAAACGGGGGCGGGGCAGCAAGCGGCGGGGGGGGGCGTACCTCTCGCAAGGGGGCGGAGTGGTCGGCGTGCTCGGAGGCGTCGAGCGCGGAGGTGATCTTGTCGAGGTTGGGGTAGATGTGGGCGTGCATGTGTGTCGTTACCTTGACCATGACATCCTCGGGCACGGCGCGCGCCCCCGAGGGTCCGTCGTGGCCCTCGATGAGGTTGCGGTAGTAGTGCTTGAGTGGCTCTTGGTTGGTCGTGATGAACTAGAGCGCATCATATGGCAGTGGCGCATGAATAATGATGACCAGGGTGAGAAGCAGGGACGGGAGCGGTCCATTGGTGCGGTGTGTGTGCGGTGGTGGTGCGGTGGTGGTGGTGCGTACCATGTTGAGCCTCTCCATGTAGCCCTCCTTCTTGCCGGGGAGGGTGTCGTTGGCCAGGTTCTGGAGCACCTTGGCAATGAGGATGAGCTGCCGCTGTGCCGTCGAGTGGGGCGGCTCCTTGAGGAGGCCGTAGACCTGCGGGGCCATGAGGGCCGGGCACACGAAGCGGAGGAACAGGAACCCGCCGATGGCCTTGTTCGCCGCCTCCTCGTTGAACTTCTCCCGCACCTGCCACCGGTGATTGGGCGGTTGGGTGTTGGGGGTTGGGGGTTGGTCGTTTGAGTCATCCACCCCAATCACGGGTCGTTGGTTGGTATGGGAGGGGGGGTGGGGGGTGGGGCACCTCGTGGTAGACGTGGCGCAGGATGTCCTGCAGCTCCTTGGGGAGGGTGCCGATGGCGCGCATGAGGCTGGAGAGCAGCTTTTGGGCGACGAGCCACAGCTGGATGGTGTTGACCGACTGGTCGGAGGCCTCCTCCATCTTGGTGGGGTCGACCTCGAAGGCGACGGGTCCGAGAAGGGTCGTGGTGTAGCTGCTGTGCTCGGATCCCTTGTCCCTGTCCTCACCCTCGGCGCGCACCGCCATCACGTTGAGCTCCGTCACCGGCAGAGCGAACACCGACCACAGGTACTCGAGCCCTACGCAGCCACCGCGTTACGGCGCCATAAGAAATATATATATAGATATATAGATAAAGAGAGAGAGAGAGAGAGAGAGAGAGAGAGAGAGAGAAAGTATCGCCATCCATGTCCACACGTCGCACACAAAGGGTCAGCAGCTGACCGTTGGGGAGGGGGGGGCAACGCTGGCAAACGAAGGTCCGATCGTGCCAGGGAAAAGAGAGAAGGGAAGGGGGAGAAGTGCGCACCGACGATGCGGCAGTAGCAGCTGAAGAGCTTGGTAGGCACTGAGTTGGCACGGAACAGCGTTCCCTCCTGATGCCCCCCCGCCGCCGCAAATCCCTCTGGTGAGGCGTGCACACTCCGCAGCCAAGCTTGCCACCGACCACCGACCACCAGCCAACCAGCCATCACCGCGGGCACAACATTGACACACGCGTGTTGCTTGAGGGGCGGAGTGGTAGGGGGGGGGCGGTGAGGTATGTACCCTGCTGGACACGAGGACCTCCTTCGTGACGAAGAATTTGATGGCCTCCACCGCGGCGTCGTTGCCGGCAAACACATAGGTGAGAGCCTGCCACCCACGCACCCACACATGTATGTGTGTCGTGTGTGTGTCGTGTCGTGTCGTGTGTGAGCGCAAAGAGGGCGGGGGCCAAGTGTGAACGTTCCTCGCACCTTGGACACATTCTCGGAGTCAGTGGCCTTCATTTGGTCGCACACCACCGCCGCCACGGCAAAGCTCTGTTACCCCCCCCCCAAAGACCAGCCAATCACGCCACAACCCCAACGTCAGGCAAGTGACAGAAGACTCGGTTGGTTGCACTGTCCCAAAAGCCCCGCGCGCCCACAGACCGCCGTCGACGCCGACGGCGTAGGACGGCGAAATTGATGGAGACAAGAGAGCGCAGGTAGGTAGGTAGGTATGGGGCTGAAGGGAGAGGTGGTGTTGCACGTGCCTCATCGCAGAGGAGCTTCTCGAGCTGCTTGGCGTGGCGGGTCTGGTCGCGGTCCAGGTGCGGCGAGTCCTGGGCGAGGATGGTCCCGAACGCCAGGCGGTCGAAGTCCGGCTTGTGGGGCACCACCCTGAACTCCTTCGGCCCGCGGAACCTGATCACCAACGACGATTATGAAGATTATTAATGTGACCAAAAAGGTGCGGGCCTAAGAGAGCCAACAATAATACCACCGTGGCCGTGGTGGTGGTCGGGTCAAAGAGAGAGAGAGAGATAAAACCAAGCATTTGCGCCGAGGAGCGCACCGAAGGAAGAGGATGATGGCAGCCACGAGCAGCAGAAGCAGGCACAGGCCCGACAATCCCACCGAAAGGCCCTGTGTCACGTGGTGGCGGTGGCCCCAATTAAGTAATGTGCTCCCCCCCCCACACGCACGATGGATGACGATGATGATGATGGATGGATGGGTGCGAGCGAGGGTGGATAGGGGGATGGGTGTGGCAGGGGCGGTACCACAGCAAGGGCGATCGTTTTGCCATCGTCGCTTGAGGAGGGGAGGGTGGAGGGCGAGGGCGAGGGCGAGGGCGAGGGGCGGATGGCGCTATAGCTGACGACAGTCAGATTCCTTTCGAGCTTGCCCGCCGCATTCTGCACGAGACTGTGTTCAAACCAAACCAAACAAACAAACAAACAAACAAACAAACAAACAAACAAACAAACAAACAAACAAACACACAAACACACAAACAAACAAACACACAAACAAACAAACAAACAACACACACAAAAAAAGAGGAAGGGTCATGGTCAAGGCCGTTGGTGGTGGTGGTGGGGGAGCAATGAATTGTAAGTGTAGCGGCAGCTGCGTACACTTGATAGTAGCGGGTGGTGTTGGTGCCGTCGGCCGGAATATCGATGCGGCGCACTCTAGCGCCAGCAGAGCGCGTGGCCAGAGACGCATTTGTCGGATTGGTCAGCGAGAGAGTGGAGCCCGACGTGACCGGCAACCAACTGGTCGTGTTGAGCGTGGCGACCGTCTGCCCGATCCCCCCCCCAAACATCGCGACGCACAACGAGTCCACCTTTGAGCACCACCCACGCGGGCAAGAGGGGGAGGTTGGGACTGATATGGTGGGGGGGGCGGTACGCCAAGGACGCGCCAGGTGACGTAGGGGGCGGGGAAGCCCGCGGTGGCCACCTTCAGCACCGCCGTTTCGCCCAGGAATACCTCGACTGTGTGCCGCCCCGCACATCACCATCGGTGACGTCAGCCATAAACTCTCTCTCTCTCTCTTATCTCAGGAAGTGATTATTATATAAATTATTATACAGCACGCCTCGGGGGGGGAGTACCGGTGTTGTTGGAGATGTCGTTGATACTCGAGGTGAGGTCGGTGATGTAGGGGGCGTCGCCGGACACCTGCACCTGGACTGACCCGGGGACGGAGCAGTACTGGAACGCGCGGAACGGATAGGACTCCCGCACCTGGAGCACGCCACGCAACACGCAGCACGCCGGTTGGTAGGCGTGCGGAGCGGATAGATTGGGGGGTGGGGGGGGCATGGATGGGGGGGGGCACCCAAAAGGAGAACGTCAACGAGGAGGTGAGGGCCAAGATGCGCGCAGAGACGTTGGACGAGGCCGCGTTGGGGATGTCCGTCGTGGTGCAGCCCGCCTGTTGTTGCCGCCGCCGCCGCCGGTGGGGTGGGGGTGGGTTGGAGGGGTTGCATTGGCGCGTGTGTGGGCGGGAGTGGGGGGGGGTGCGTACATCGTTGGTTTCGGCCCAGGCGTACTCGATGGGGTTGGTGGGGATGGCGGGAGCGCCGGCGCCCTGGTAGGTGAAGCCCGTCTGGACGGTGGTGTTGAGCACTGGCCCGCCGGCGGGAGGGCTGGAGACGGATGGCAGCTGCACCGGCGGACAGCCCCCGTCTGCGTCGGCCCAATATTCGCCGGTGTAGAGCGCGTGGAAGTCGTCGGGGCCGAGCCTGCACCGGGAGGGGGCAACAGTACACATGAAGAAGAAACATTGGATCAATGCAATGACAGCAGCAGCAGCAGCAGCAACAAGTGAATGAATAAACGAATAAACAAAACGCCGAACGGGGCTGGGAGGGATGGGAGGGGTTGATGTGGCCTCGAGCGACCACCGCCCGACGACTTCCACGTGGACCAGACAGGGGGCGGGGCGGGGGCGGGGGCGGGGGATTCGTACGCAGACTGGAAGATCATGATGTCGTCCGCCAGACCCGGACCTCCGCCAAGCGTCAGGTACTCAGTACTGGGCTGCGCCTGGGGAGGGGATTCCAGGACGATGGTGTCCCGCAGCTCTCCGTTG
>NW_004457518.1:104331-129424 GCF_000313135.1 Acanthamoeba castellanii str. Neff
GGGGAGGGGGGAGGGGGGAGGGTGCATACGAGAAGCCAAAGTGCATCCAAGCGTTCAGGGTGACGTTGAAGGGCTGGTTCCCAGTTAATTCGAGCCCTTCGGGGAACGTGACCTGGATAAACCGGCCTTGTGGGAGGCTTTGCGACACGCTGAACACCACCTGGTCCCCGCTCGATCTGATGAAGATGAGCTGCCCAGTCCTGTCCCAGTTGAACCAGCCCGTGAACGACATCTCGCCCGTCTCGTACAACTTCCAAGGTCCCAGCTCTGGACCACGCACATGCGCGCACACACGCACGCGCACACGGAATGAACGGCCATGTCAGCACGCCGCCGCCGCCACGCATTGGCACCACAGGCCGGCGCGGAAAGGAGAACCGGAGAGGGTTGGGGGGGGGGGAGGAGGACGTACTGACTTCGATGCTTGGGTCAACCAAATTGAGGACTCCGGTGGAGCAGTTGCCGCGCGAGTGCTGCTGCCACGTTGCCTGGGACGGGTTGGACGCGTCTTGTGTGGCCTGTTGTTGGTGTTGTTGGTGTTGTTGGTGTTGTTGGTGTTAAAGTGCATGGCCATTGGTGTTGGTGTTGTGTAGCGCAGCTGCTGCCGCCGCCGCCGCCCCACCATAACCCAACCGGAGGGGAGGGGAGGGGAGGGGGCGGGGCGGGGGCGGGGGCGAATTACCATGTTGGTCAGGGGGAACCCTGCCACGGAGGGACACGTCCCTGACTTCATCAACAGGAAGTTCGTTTGACTCTCTAATCCCCCCCCACCCCCCACCCATGGTGGTTGCACCAAAGGCCAAGTAACGTTAGAGAGAGAGAGAGAGGGGGGGAGGGGGTGGCAGGGCCGCATCACACCAAAATCCATGTAGGCCACGAGGGTGGCGGAACCCTGGTTCGTCCAAAAGGCGGCGACGACGCACACGACGAGCAACACCAGCTGCACCGCACCGACTGTTGCTCCTCCCAAACAAACAAACAAACAAACAAAACCGGGACCAAGAAGCAATAAAAATAAAAACCAAGGGGACTGTTAGTAATCCCCACGTGGGCCTGCAGGGAGTGGAGGGAGGCAATGGTGGGCGGTGGCGGTGGCGTGTACATGACGCTCGGAGGCCCATCCTCTCGGTCATGTTGTTGTTACGGTTTGTTGGGGGGAAGGATCCACCAGAATGAAGGGACCGAGTCATCTCGGGATTTGGGCCGGAAGCGTATATTAATTGCGGAGTTGTGGGGAGTGCCATTGGACCAATCGCCGTTTACGTTGGCAAATGAGAAACGATTTAATAATAAGCGTGTGGTGCTACAAGGGTGGGGGCAACGCTGGGCCCCTGGGGGCGCAAGAGCCATCACCACGGGAGGAGGAGGAGGTGCTCAACGACGACGGAGACCAAGGCCGCGGGGCGGAGGAGGGCGCCGGAGGAGGCGTCGGCGGTGACGGTGGTGGGAGCCGAGGCGATGGACACGTTGTTGGCGCGCAGATCGGCGAGCTTGGCGCTGAGGGCCTTTTCCATGAAGGAGGCCCCGTCGGTACCGGAGACGAAGAAGTCCAGCAGCGTACCCTGCTCCGCAGCAGCGGACGCCCTCTCAGCGCTGCTGGTCGTGATCGTCACTTGGGCACGGCGGGCCTGTACGGGGGCGGGGGGCGGGGCGGGGCGGGAGGCGCATGCCTGGTGAGCCTTGGCGCCTTTCCCAGCGCACGCGCGTGGTACACCCGTGGGGGCGCATGGGGCGGCGGGGCAAGTACCGCGACGATCTCGATCTGGGCGTCGAGCGGCAGCTGGAGGGTTGCAGAGACGCCGGAGATGAACCCGGCAGGGCTCAGGCTGTTGAGGTCCGTGGCGAGCGGGTAGCGCACCAGGTAGTCCGTCGGATTCGAGCCACCTGCGGTACCGCCGCCACCGCCGCAACGGTCAGCCGACGGCGCAGCGAAAGCGCAGCTCCCCGCCGCCGCTCGCCGCCACCAAGATAGATCGATCACAGAGGGAAGGGAAGGGAGGGGAGCGCCGCACCGCCAGATCCGCCGGTGGTGGTGGTGGTGTTGCCCGCCGTGGTGGTGGTGGTGGTGGTGCCCGCCGTGGTGGTGGTGTTGCCCGCCGTGGTGGTGGTGGTGTTGGTGGTGTTGCCGCCCTGCGGTCGGTGCACCGTCCCCGTGGGCCTGCGCGCATGCGAGTCCCCGTGTGTGAGGAGGCGCTCAAGTAAGAAACCCAGCAGCCGACAAAATAACACATAATAACCAAAAATAATAACAAAAGAACAACAAAAAATAATAAATGAACAGAGCCATGAAGCGGCGCGCGCACCAGACGCAGGCGAGGACGCCCCTGGGGTCGGGTACGGTCCAGGCGTCGGTGGCGTTGACCTGGAGGGCCGGGTAGATGGTGCCCTTCGGCCGGATGCCGAGGTAGGCGGCGAAGTGGGTGCCGGTGATGTTGCTGCCGGCGATGCGGTAGGAGCCGTCATTGCTGGAGGGCTTGGAGCCGAAGCTGGCCACCGAGAGGAAGTAGGTGCCCGCGGAGAGGTTGAACGAGGGCGTGATGGCGCCGGCCACGCGGTAGAACGGGGCCGTGATCGTGGCCCCCGCCGGCGACACATTGTCGCTCCTGCTCACCTGGATCGCCCGCCCGCCCTCCCACCCGGGCAGCACGTCGCCCGGGAGCGACGGGTTGGTGGCATTGGCCTCGTAGAAGAACACCGCCAGGCTGAACACGGCATCATCACTCTTCTTCCGCGAGAAGATCATCGACAGACCCTGCACCTGCATAGTATTTATGTTTTTTATTTGTTTTTTTTTTTTTTTGCATTTCCGTGCACACGCGTCAGACACCGCCACGGAAAAATAAGGAGACCGATAAAATAGTGCGCGTGCGTCTCATCACCGTGTGAGGGGTGGTCGTGACGAGGGGTTGGGTTGGTAGGCAGGTGGTACCTCGAACGAGCCCTCGCCGTCGAAGCGGAATGGGGCGGCGGCGAGCTGGCGTTGGGGAGAGGTGGAGTTGACAAAGGGCGGGGAGTCGGGACCCACAAAGTAGGAGCCCGCGGCGTAGGCCAGGCACACGTCGTAGCTGTTCTTGCAATACGGCAGCTCCGGGCAGGCCGCTTCGCCCGCCGTCAAGGCCCATGGCTCGGCCAAGGCCGCGGATGACCCCGCAAACAGCAGCACCACCGCCAGAGCCACCGCCAGCTGTAGTTGTTGATGCATCGTAGTCGTGTAGGGAACGAGGTACTGTTTGCTCCTCACATAATTGTATTGCTCTATACAAATTAATTGCCGATCGAGCACGCGGATTGGTTCTGCCGCTAGCCAACCACGAAGCACTTTTCTTCACCCATTTTCCACATTTTCTCCCGCGAAAAAGTGCCAATGAACCTGTGGCAAATATGTGAGGCTGCAAACTACTCCTCACACTCAACCTATTGATCTGTTCATGGTGCATTTGTTGTGGACATAGGAGGACTGGGAGCACCAAAGACCACAGGGACCCAACCAGCTGCCTGTACATTGTGGTAGAAGCACAGCCTGGATGAGACCCATGTGATCACACAACCAGTGAAGCCAGACAATGGAGCCAGTGTGGCAATTGTGGGTAAGAAAGGAGCTGTGTGGGTTGGTGTGGTAAGTAAAACTAGGCATGCACACATGTATATTCCTTGACTGTATGAAGCAACAGATGGGTCCTACAACTCCCTCTTGTGTACAGATGTTTCACTGGATCTCAACAACCAGATAAGACCTGTGCTCTGGTCACAGCTTCTTAGCATGTGGAAAGGCTGGCCTGATCTTGATGGAGGGATTGGCAGGCTTGAAGCAATCTTCAATGCTCTCAACCATCCCTGAGGTGAGAATGAAGACCAACAAATGGACATCTTGCTCTGGCACCACATGCAGGTGATGATGATTCTGGTTGTGAACTGCATGCCTGACTTTTTCTGCTCTTTTGTTTGTTTTCAATTTTTCTTCTCTTTTATTTGTTTTTGTTTTTTTTTCACAAAATAAATAGACGTGCAACCCAAAAAAACAAAATCCATCTTGTGAGATGGCCACGAACACGACCGTGGCGCAGCTGAGAAGGGCCGAGCTGCTGCACGTTGCTATCGCCCGCAATAGTTTCGAGCTGGTGCGGGAGCTCCTCGAGACCTACAGCCTTGACCCCAATACCAAATCATCCAAAGGCCTCGCCCCCCTTCACTTGGGTACCTACCCCTTCCGCCTTCCCCTCCCGTGGTTCCTTCTTCTTTTTCTTCTTCTTCTTCTTACTTCCCTGGGTGTACCTATCCCTGGCTCGTGACTCATGCCGTATGTGTGTGTATATATGGTGTGGTGTGCGGGGTGCGTGCATGCGTGGCTCTTTGCCAGCGGCGTGGGAGGGGAACGTGGCGCTGGTGGTGTATCTGCTGGTGCACAAGGCCGAGGTGGGCCTCGCGGAGGAGGGTACGGGGTGGACGGCCCTCCACCTGGCGGCGCGCCGAGGGCACGAGGAGGTATTCGCGGCTCTCGTGGAGGCCGGTGCCGACCTGCACGGGCGCGACCGCTTCGGATGTTCGGTGCTGGCCTACGCCGTGCTCGGGGGCAGCGCTGCCATCGTCCGCTTTCTTTTGGAGAGCGGCCTCGACGTCAACCACCGGCGGCCTTCCACGTCGCTCCCGCTCCCATCCGCCTTGGCCGCCGTTGCGCCGTGCGCCTCGGCGCTCCACCTGGCCAGCGCGCGGGGCGACCCAGAGCTGGTGCAGCTCCTGCTTGACCACGGCGCCCACGCGAACCTCCGGGACGACGCCGGTCGCACGCCGCTCTCGTGCGCCGTGCTCCATCTGCACCGGTACACCGGCGCACCACCACCACCACCCCTCTCCCCCCTCTCCCCAAGCAAGCAAGGCCCCCATGCACGCACGCAGCTCTCGCTCGTCTGCTTGGCCTGTGCAGCTCCTCCCCTCCCTGGCGGCCTGCGCGCGTGCGGGTCCTCACCACCACCATCCGTGGTGGCTGGCGGTGGCTGGCGGGTGCGCGTGTGCAGAGACGTGGCAGCGCTCCTGCTCGCCCACGAGAGGTCCGGCGTCGATTCGGTGGACAGCGCAGGTCGCACCGCCCTCCACCACGCGGTCGGCCTGGCGGCTCGTGCCACGCGCGAGGAAGCACGCGCTGCCGCCTGGGGCATCGTGGTACCACCGCCCAACCGCCTCCCCACCCTCCCGTCCCGCTGCCTCCTCCTCCCAACCCAACCCAACCAAGTTCGCCTTCGAGCTCATGATACGGTGACGCACCTTTGGGTGGGGGGGGGGTAAATACACAGGAGCTGCTGCTGCACCACGGAGCCGATGTGGAGGCCAAGGATCAGCAGGAGGCGACACCCCTCTCCCTCGCCGCCGACGGAGCGGTGGACATGCAGAAGCTACTTGTGAGCTTGGCACGGCAGCATAGGCGGCGGACGGCCAGCTCCGTGATCTGCCTGTCGGTGATAGGGCTTGCCACGAGCTTTGTCATGCTGTCCCGGCTACGCGGTTCGTAAAGAGGGGAGGGGGAGAGAGAGAGAGAGAAATGGGCCGCCGACAGGCGTGTGTCAAGCTTGCACAGTGGCACGAGGTCTGCCAGACAACTGTAAATAAAACATTGGACAATCGTCCCCCCCCCGAGGTGTGTGTGTTCTGGTGCGACCCGACGTCTGGTGGTCGTGTGGACGACGTCCGCCGGGAGCTAGCTAGTTCTAGAGGGGCACGGTGTCAGGTGGGAAGAGCGTGCGGCAGTGCTGGACGAGGAGTTTGACCAGCGTATTGACTGCCCCGGCGTCCACGATCAGGCGATCGGCGGGCGCGTCGGGGGGTGCTCGCATCACCTGTGTGGTTCGAACAGCGCGGGGCACGTGGAGTGGACCGTGAGTCCGTCGCACCCCCGGGCGGGCGGGCGGGCGGGCGGGGACGTACATTGGGTCCGACCACGATGGCCAAGTTGTTGACGTTCATGAGATTCTTGTCCGCATTCTCGGCAACTCGCCCCAGCAGGGTGTAGAGCCGCGCGCTCAAGATGTAGTTCTCCGTTGGCAACTCCCGCACCAGCGCTGCTACCTCGTCCCTGAAGGGGCACGCACGCACGCACGCCCGAAAAGCGCGCGCGCGCAACGCCGTGCAGCACCTGAGGTGAGCACCGCACTTGCCCGCGGGCCAAGACATCCCCCCCCCTATTGCTGGTGCTGGTGCTGCTGCTGCTACCAGCGCCTTCTCATGCCTCCCTGCTGGGTGGTGGGCCTGGTGGCGGGTACCCTATATCCGTCCACTCGCGACTTCGCCGCACTGCGGTGATGAAGGGCTCGTAGAGGCGGAAAGTCATGAGTGGTTCGGGCAGTTCTCGAAGGTAGAGCTTCAGCAGACCCGCCACCGTATGCACTTCCGCGAAGCCCAGATCCACGTCTTCCCCTGCAGCGCATCACACACGCACATGCAGCCGACACAACGCCAACACAAGTGGCGTAGTAAGGCCACACATTTCATCTCAGCCGAACACACGGGGATCACCAAGGTCGCGGCCCACGAAATGGCGGGCGGCGACGGCAGGCGAGAAGGCACGCACCTCGGTCGAAACGCTGCTTGAGCTCGTTCAGCAGAGCCGTGCTGCCAGACACTCGGAATATGCCCTCCAGCTCCACCCCTTAGCGTGTGTGGCCACGATCGCAGGTGTGTGTGTGTGTGTGTGTGGGCGCCGCGCCGCAGAGGGGGGGGGGTGAGGCGAGGCCACGCCAAGAGCCAAGTGCACGGGAGGGTACCGCGAGTGTCGAGCACTTCGAAGGCGCGCTCGCACACGATGGGCAGCAGCGAGGTCGTGGGGTTACGCGCGCACCCAGCCGCCAGCGGAAGGCCGAACAAGGGGGTGGCGCGGCTCTCGCGATTGAAGGTGAGCACCTCGTCCGGCAGCGTAAGTTGGTCCGGGCGGATGTACTGTTGTTGCGGATCCGGAGGGAGGAAGGGGAGGGAAGAAGCCACGAATGGAAGCCAACGGCGTGAGGCCACGGCGCAGCGTAAGCGGGCGATGAAGCGGGAGTGGAGAACGGAGTGGGCGGTGGACAGATGTGGTGGCTGGTGGCTGGTGGCGCGGGGGGGAGGGATAGAGCGGAAGAGGAGGGAGGGGGGGGGCAAGTGCACCCACCTGGTAGATATCGGTGACTTGGTCGATGTAGACAAGCTTCTTCCAAAATTTGCTGGAGATGAAGGGCTTGAAGAGCTTGAGGGTCATGCGCACGAGCGTCGAGGCGTGGATGATGTAGGCCGCTTTGAGGTTCTTCTTGTACTTGCGCTGCACCGGTGAACCCCAATCGGGGGGGGGGTGAGTTGGTGACCACTCGGCCGAGAGCATTGGGCAGCGGCGGGGGGCGGGGGGCGGGAGCGAGTGGGGGCGAGGCATGATCTATCTATTTATCTATCTATCTATCTATCTATATACCTGGAACATGCCGTAGGCCTTGCGGAGCCAGGTGAAGGGCGGGCGGTGGGCGGTGGTCATGTGCGTCTGGCAGAAGACCAGCGCGTACTCTTCTTCCACCAGCTGCGCGCCACCCGACCAGCGAACAGCGATCAGAAGGGCATGAGGTACGAGAGAGAATGAGAGATGAGAGATGAGGTTGGCAACACCGACTCGGTGTCACAGGGGCGCCCGCGCTGCGTGGTTGGCCAAGAGAACCATCATTGGGGGAGGGGGGGCACCTTGTCCATGACCTTGATGATGTAGAGCAGGAGTCGCTCGAAGTCGACCTTCTCGCCCAGGTTGTACAAAGTGAAGACCACCACCTGCCTTCCGAGCTTGTCCCGCCCGGCCTTGTAGAGCGCCTGCCGCTTCTCCAGGTCATCGAAGTCCTGCAGGGCCAACCCCCGCGTAATATTAATAGAAATATAAGAAACATTAACCCCACCACCACCACCAGCCGAAGAAGTATGAATCAGTTCATCAGGAATAGGGGGGGTGGTCCTCCTCCCCCCTCCACCCACCCAGTATTGTGGGCCTTCTCCAGCAGCAGCAGCAGCAGCAGCAGCAGGATGCAGGTGTGGTGGTGGTGGGTGTGGGGGGGGCGAAGTAGGGGGGGGTACCTCCTTGAGGGCAAGCTCCCGAAGCTTCTGGTAGTCCGCCTCGCCCTTGTTGTTCCTCTCCCTGCACGCGCACAAGCACCACACACGCGCGCGCGGCGCGCATGGAAACAGGAGCACCCATTCGGTTAGCCGCCAGCCGCCACCGGGACCGGTGTGTGGGAGGAGGATTGGGGGGCGGGGGTTACTTGCGCAGATCGGCGGTGGCGGTCAGGGCGGGAGTAGGCAAGAGAGGGAGAGGTCCCGTGGGTGCCCGGCCCCTGTGCGGCGGCGCTGTGCCCACCATCGCGTTGGTGGTGGTGCCGCCCGAGGAAGGAGGCCATCTCACCACAGCGGCCGAGGCAGCGGAGGCCAGCTGCGGCGCAGGGCGGGGGCCGCCGCCGCCGCCGCCCAGGTGATCACGCAGAGCCGTAGAGCCCACGGCGATGGAATAGCGCCGCGCCGATCTGCCTCTACCCGCGGTCGTAGGCACCGACGGCGACGACGAAGAAGACACGGCGCTGCCCATCGTCGTTGTTGTCGTCGTTGTCGTCGTCGTCATGGACGCCGAGGCACTTGCATGGAGGCCTCCAGGCAATGGAGACGACGCCGACACCGCAGAGGGCGCGGGTGGGGGGAAGGTGGACACACCCTCCCAGTTTGGCGCGTGGGTGGGCACCACGGGGAACGCCAACCACTCGTCGTCGTCGCCGCCGCCGCCGCCGGCACCACCAGAGGCCACAGCAGGAGGAGGAAGGCCTTCGGCGGCATCTTGGGTGCCGACGGGAGGTGCCACAGTGGCGGCAGCGGTGGTGAGGGAGGCCAGGCGGGAGAGGAGGTGTGGGTCGAACTCTCCCGCGCGGCGTTTGTTTCGCGGGTGGTGGTCGGGAGCGGCAAGGTCAGGCTCGCAAAGCGCAAGGAGGCGGCCCTCCTCCTCGGAGGACGCGGTCATGACGTGGTCTGCTGCTGCACCACCGCCACCATCGCCGCCGTCCTGCTGCCGCTGCTGCTTGCGCTCCATCCTCAATCCTGTTTCTGATTTCGTATCTTACTATTTTCATTTTATACTCTTTTGTTCCTCTCGTGCGTTGCCCTCTTGGTGTGAAATTTCACAGCCCCCCCCCGTACTTGGTGAGTTTTCGTTTGGGCCAAACAAACAAAGATAGGAAGAGAGGAGAGATCTGAGAGCAAGAAGATCGGCCAACATCGGTGCACCAACTGCTTGCCTGAAACAAACAAAACCCCATCGATCTGACCCAGCTAGGAGTCCTGCCTGTTCCCTCGCAAGATGGAGCGCATCAGTAGCTTCTACAGCCTCGAACACCTGGTGACCACTCTAGATGAGCAGGGCGTGCCCGAGGAGTACATATGCCCCATAACTCAAGATTTTATGCGCGACCCGTGCATCGCTGAGGACGGTACCATACCCTGCTGCTGCTGCTGCTGCATCCAATTCCTTCACCATACGAGCAGCAATCTGTTCTTGGCCAGCAACGTCTTCTCGGCCAAAGGGAGGGCTGGCTTTGTCCAGGTGTGGTGGGTGGTGGCTGGTGGCTGGTGGTGGGGCAGCAGCTCCTCTCTTTTTGTGTTGGTTTGATTTGCTGGCGGTGGCTCGCTCTTGTGTGGGGTGCTGAACCCGGGCGTGGTGTGTCCGTGTGATGGCTGGTGTGGTGGTGGCTGGTGTGGTGGGTGGTGGCTGGTGGTGGGCGGTGGTGCAGGACACACATACGAGCGAGCGGCGATCGAGGAGTGGCTGGGGCGGCACGGGACCTCTCCCATCACGCGGGACTACATCTCAGCGGAGCGCCTGATGCCGGATGCCACTCTCCGCAAGATGATCGACGATTTCCTGGGCGAGAAGCGACAGTTGCTCCTTTCCCAGCGGGAGCGTGAGAAAGGGTCGCGACTGTCCTCCGCAGATCCGGAAACAGACGGACGATCCGCACCACCTCCGCAGTTCCTTGCTGCCAACCAAGCAGCTCCGCGAGGTGACGACGACGACGACGGCGACGAAGGAGATGACGATGACGGCGACGATGATTCAGGGCACCCCTACTACGCCAGCGGAGGAGCCAAGGCCGAACGCGCGCCTCTCATGGGCCTCTCCGCCGAACGCGGTGCGATGAAAAGGGAGCAGCAGCAAGCACGAAGCAAGCAGATGTGGAGTGCGCACCACCCTCGACCTACCAAGGCCTCACGAAGCCCGCACCGTGAAGACATCACGCCGGCCTCCGCGCACGGCGTAGTCAGCCGGCAAGTCTCCACCTCCACCTCCACCACCTCCTCCTGTTGGATGTGTGTGCTCTACTAGCGCACGCGCGCCTCGCCGGCTGTCCAGCGTTGGACACGTGTGTGGCACACGCGCTGGGCCGCCACCAGCCAGATGGACCGACCTTCGTCCTCTTGAGTACGCGCCGCCAGCTCGCCTTGTGAACAAGTGAGCACGCAATTCACCTTCCTCCCTCCCTCCCTATCTCCTCTTGGCATCGTCTCGTGTAGGTCCCCTGCTTGCGGTCCCCCGGCGAGGAGGCATCGATGTACATACAACGCTAAGCTTGTTTCTGCCTCTCATGAAATTTACCTGTCCATAAAACCACCAAAGAAATCAACAGAAAAAACAGCAGAAAAAACAGCAGAAAAACAAGAAAAAAGCCGGAGTACTGCCCGGCGGCTTCCTGCTTTCTTCCGCTGCGGGCCAGCGGTTTGCCAACAACTGGAGAGAGAGAGAGATGGAAGACGACACCAACCGCACCGTACTTGCCCAGTTCTTTTCAGCGGACGGTTTCGCCACAGGACCACAGCTGGACCTGCCGTTGGAAACAACCACAGAGCAGCTCGAACTTCTGCTCAATGATCTCCTCGCCCATGTGCGCCTCTCCCTCTTTGATGGCAGCCCCAAGGCTGCTGTTTTGGTTTTCTTGCGTTCCGATCCACCTCCCATCTGCACTCGTTTTCATTATTTTCTTATTTAATTTTTTTTTATTAAAAAAGGAAACAACAATAATAAAACGAAGGAAATTATTGATCCCGCGTGCGTGTAGGAGGAGCGACTGCCGTACTCGTTCTTTGTTGAAGAGGAGGAGCTTGTCGAGTCAATCAAGCAAGCGATCCAAGCTCGCTCTTCGGCGGAAGATGTTGTGCGTATTGTCTATCAGCCGCAGGTACGTGCTCGCTCATGCCATACATACCAGATGCTGTGGCGAGATGGCGGTTCGACTGACGTGGGTGGGCTGCTGCATCGCGCCAGGCTGTATTCCGTGTGCGGGCCGCTACGCGCTGCACCACTTCGCTCGAGGGTGGGAGCCCCTCCTGTAGCCCATACTAATGGCCGCGTGCTGCTTGCCTCCCCTTTGCTCACTCGCCGTCATGGCATCCTGCGCATATGCTGTGGATGGCGCGATGGCCACAGGACACACGGAAGCCGTGCTGGTGGCCGCCTTCAGCCCGGATGGTCGCCAGCTGGCCACTGGTGGCGGTGATGCAACGCTCCGCCTCTGGGACATTCTCACCGAGACGCCACTGGCGACGCTCACCGGGCACACCAATTGGATCCTGTGCGCAGCCTGGTACGCTCCTTTTCGCTCCCCTCCACCGTCGAGCCACGTCGGCACGGTTAGGTGGGGCTCGGCCTCTTCACAACAACAACAACAACAAAGTGGGCCAATGGGGGGGGGGGTGCTGCCGCCCTGTTGTGGCTGTTGGCTGGCTGGCTATTAACCAAAGCGCCCCCTCCCCCCCAACAATGGAAGGTCTCCGGATGGCAAGCGCCTCGCTACGGGCGGCATGGACAAGGACGTGCGGATCTGGGATCCCGTAACTGGCCAGGCCATCGGCAAACCCCTCAAGCGGTACCCACCCCTCACCCCTCCTCTTCCCTCCCTCTCGTGTATCCTCTGGTCGCCGCCGAATTGGCTGCCTTGTCGCTCTCCCTCTCGCGCTTGCCCCCAAGTGGGTCCCCAACTTTGGTGATGATGATGATGATGATGGCACACATGACTCATGCATGCCCATGCGCGGTTCCCCCCCCCCAACCCACCCACCCACCCACCACCCACGATGAACGCTTCGCCTGGTGTCGGGTTTCATGCGCGCGCGCGCAATTTCCAATCCCCAAACGCTGCTGTGAATGCACCGAACAACGAACAAGGCACACCAAGTGGGTGAACGCCCTCGCATGGGAACCTCTGCACCTCAACCCCGACTGCGTACGCGTTGCCTCAGCCGCCAAGGACGGCACAATCAAAGGTGAGTCTGCCCTTCCCTGCTCCCTGCTCGTGTGCTCTCGTGGCACAGGATCTCGTCGCCGCTGACCGCCGATTGTGCAGTGTGGGACTCGTTGCGCGGGCATCTCCTGTTCTCGCTGTCTGGTCACGCTGCTTCTGTGACCTCCCTCAAGTGGAGCGGGCAAGGGTTTTTGATTTCCGGCTCCCAGGATCGGACCATCCGCGTCTACAACGCGTCTGAGGTCACATCTCCCGTGGCCCTTCTTCGTCGCTACTTGCCACCCACTCCCGTGTGCGTGCGTGCTGACAACGTCCTTGCCCCCCTGCGTGGTGTGACCTGCGCAGGGTGGCAAACTGGTCCGAGTTCTGGCCGGCCATGCTCACTGGGTCAACTCGCTCTCGCTGAACACGGACTACGTCCTTCGAACGGGGGCTCATGATCACACGGGCAAGTCTCCGGCCACGAAGGAAGAAGGTACACACACAGACAGAGAGAGAGAGAAAGAGGGGGGGAGAGAGAGAGAGAGAGATGGTCAGCTTCGCAGATGTGACTTGGGCATGGCTGTTTCCAGACGCCTCTCACCTTTTCTCTCCACCATCAGCCCAACAGGCAGCCATGCAGCGATGGCTGGCCGTAACGCAGGGCAAACCCGAGAAACTGGTATGGACGCACCGCACCGCACACCCCTCCGGCCTCTATCGCAGCATTGCCGTTTTTCTATCCCTCCACCCGCAACACGGACTGAGTCCTCCCTCGCGTGTTGTTGGTGCGTGCGTGCGTGCAATTGTCCAGGTGTCGTGTTCTGATGACCATACGCTTTTCTTGTGGGAGCCAGCTTCTTCGAAGAAGCCGCTCATTCGCATGACGGGCCACCAGGTACCTGCCCCTTGGCCTCTGACAGGACACGGGCACTTGGTGTTGAAGCAGTGCCTGAACACGTGTCCTCTTCTCTTTCCACTTCCAACAGCAACAAGTCAACATCACTTCGTTCTCTCCTGATGGCCGCCTCATCGCGAGCGCCTCGTTTGACAAGTCAATTAAGCTTTGGGACTCCAATGGCAAGTATGTACACATTCTCTCACTGCCGAGTCGCGAGGAGACACCGCGTCGAATGGTCATCTCAGTTTTGTTGTTGTTGTTTTTTTTTTTTTCATCAAAATTCTAATAGTATTCTTGGTGCGGGTGCAGATTTTTGGGCAACCTTCGGGGACATGTCGGCGCCGTGTACCAGATTGGGTGGGCTGCCGATTCCCGTATGCTTGTTTCCGGCAGTAAGGACTCCACGCTCAAGATATGGGACACCCGCACCAAGAAGATCAAAACGGACCTGCCTGGCCACGCTGATGAGGTACGACTACGTCGTCGTACCCATGCATCTCCACGCGTTGCACGACTCAACGCTACGTTGGACCTTTGGCGCTTTGTGTATTGTGCGCCCAGGTTTATGCAGTTGATTGGAGCCCCGATGGCGAGCGTTTGGTCTCTGGGTCGAAGGATTGCCTGGTGAAAATGTATGTTGCTGTTATTGTTCCCTTCCTCTGGTGGTTTGTTGGCTCTCTCATGTACCAATCCCCTCTTGCAATAATAGATGGCGACACTAGTCCACAGGCCTCGCTCGCCAGCCTAAACTAGAGCAATCTCGTCGTTGGCTTCGCCCTGATGATCAGCGCCCTGCAGGCTGTAGGCGCGTAATTTTTTGACCAGCAGCTTTCTTTTTCTCTGTTCATTTCTTTTCTTCCATTCTTCCGGCCGTACGAATGAAAAATGCCACTAAACAAAGCAAAACATGTTTTGTTTTGTTTTTTTACTACGATGGAGGGCCACCACAGCGGTATAACGTTGCCTGCCGCCTTTGCCGAGGCGTGGAAACGCCAACGCTCCCTGGACGCTGGGGCAGGAGGAAAGGCCGAAGAAGTTTTTGGCGCTTGGGAACGTTGCAACGCCCTTTTGCAGCCAGCCCTCCCAGCTCTCTTCTCCCGTAATGAGCGCTTGGATGACTTCAACACCTCCACCCTCAAGTTGCGTCTCCCCCCCCCAACCCGCACTGCACCCTTTAACCCTCGGTTGGCAACACGGCCGTTCTCGGTGGTGCACCAGGTACCTGCTTGTGCCCTATTACTTGGGTGGGGCGCTTGCGCAGCTGCCCGCTCTGGCCAAGCGTGCCCACCACCTCAAGAGAGCACAGGTGCGGAACTGCAGCACGTGTCGTGCGTCGTGCGTCGTGCGGTTGTTCCATGCGTGTGTGTGTATGTGTGTGTGACACTCACTGTAGTGCATTCCACATGTGGGGGGGACGTGTTCGTCTCAAAGGCGTGTTTCTCCGCCTTCCTCGCCGAGCTAGAGCGGCACGAAGGGCTCACTCGAGAGGTTTCTTCACTTCTTTGCCCCTCTACCACATCCCCCCCCCCAACCAACCGCCTCCATGTACGGATTCTACTATTTTTTTATTTATATTTGCATATCCAGGACCTCAATGTGTGGCATCGCGAGACGCAGCTCCAACCGACAGCACGCCGGACGGAAAGGATCAACCGCGCCCGAAGAGAACGCGAGCTGCAGCTGGCATTGCAAGAGCTGCATCAACGGCGAGGTTTGGCCGCGTCCCCCTCTCCTCGTGTGTCTGCTGCATCTTTGTGGTGTTGATTGGATCGAGTCAGGAATTTCAGCCTTGGCTGGCCACGATGAGGAAGACGAGGAGCACGCTGACGAGGAGGTCGAGAGAGAGATTTGGCTCAACACCATCCAACTTGCCGTGTTGAAGGCCATCCACGAACTCGAGGCCATTGAGCAGGCACGACACACCATACACACCATACACACCTACACACACGCTCACCGCATATACACACACACCCCCCGCGGGCTGGAAGAGGGGCCTGCTGTAACCCCCCCCCCAATCCCTATCCCAACTCTTGGCTCGCAGGAGCTGCCGCTTGCTGAGAGAATGTCCATTTCGGAGACAGCGCACGAGCTGGATGCCAAGAGGGTCCAGCAGGAGAGACCCAGGACCGCGCAGGAAGACACCAAGGTGAGATCTCTTCCCGCCTTCCCCGTTCTCTGTGAGAACACAGTGCGACGTCGAGATGACGTGTGCATTCTTCTTCTTCTGATGGTTGATGTTAATTGTTTATAATGCAGTTGGTGCCACTTGGCGAGGGGCAGGTTCCAAGCAAGGCGACCGAGCGGGAGCGTAAGCAACGGGAGGTGTTCCGTCCCTCGTGGAACTTGCCCACGGTGAGTGTTGAGGAGGCCGCTGCAGTCGAGATGCGTTTCGCGGCCAAATCAACTCCGCAAGGAGCCGCGAAGGACAGCGACAACGAAGATGAAGACGAAAATGACGAAGCTCTTCGCAAGACGCGCGAGTGGGATGAGTACAAGGACACACACCCAAGCGGGTGGGGCAACCGCATCCACCAGGGCTAGCGACCAACCGCAAACCTAGAAAATCGTTAGGGAAAAAAAAAGAACAGAGCAGAACCTGCCGGTTGCGTTCAGAAAATAAATGATGACCTCGCGAGGAACCACCACGACGGGACCCCCCGGGGCTGCGGCAAGGAAGCAACAACAAGCCCAACAGTCCCATCTCGATCCTCGCAAGGACAAGCTGGCTTACTTCAAGGATAATTTTCAGACACACGATGAAGATGACTTTGATCCCAAAATTTACTACTACCCCAGACAAGAGAAAGAGGTAACACCTCTGCCTCCGCTGCGGCGCGCAGCTGCCCCAGCAGGAAATTGAACCGCACTGATAATCCTGGTTTGTTGGCGGGCAGCCGCCACATCCGGGAGCAAGTGCCGCATCTGTCTTGGGCGGATCCGACCATTTGCAGCCCCCGGCCTCTCCTTCTCGATTTCCCTCCTACCCCTCACCACCCACTGCTTCTGCTGCGGTCCCTCAACAGGCAGCCATGTTTCCAGGTGCGAACCTCCCCCCTTTTGATGTTCAAAATGATTGCATGATGCCTCTGTTGCGTGAATGTACACGTGCCCCTGATGACAACTGTGTGTGTGCGTGCGTGCGTGCGTGCGCAGGACACAACACGACGATGCCAGGCGTGCACTCAGTGCAGGCCTCGCATGGCTTGGCGTCAATGGGCAGCCGGGGTCCAGCGCCCGTGGTGCCTGGTCTTGGCACTCTGTCCATGACAACTGTCGGCGTGGCCTCTCTTGGGGGAGCTGCTGGTGGTGGAAGTGGCGCGGGCGCGGGCGCTAATGGCCCGCGATCCGGGGCCGGTGTGTCAGCATCAGAGGCGAGCGGACTCGGGCGGTATGGTGCGTCAAGTGCTGGCCCAAGCATGTCGATGGCACACAGCGGTCCTCCAGGCCCGGGACCCACGATGCACGGCATCGGTCAGCTCGGTACGCGCGTGCCCTCGGCCACCAAACACCCAGCACCTAACGACATCGCCACGTCGTCGTCGCTCCCACCTCTCGTTTACGAAATTTGGAGGTTGGGGTGAGTGTCGTGTGCGGCATGCGAACGAGCCCATTCTTGGCTCTGTGTCTCTTTAACAACAGCGCCTACCCTTCCCTATCTTACCCAACGCGCGTTGATGTTGTTTGGTGCATGCCAAACAGGTGTGGCAGGAGGCATGGGCGGATCGCGATCGGGGCAGGTCATGGCGAGCAGAGGCCAACAACAACAACAACAACCACAATTGGGTGGTGGTGTACAGAATATCAGTGGAGGCCTGGCACGACCACAGGCGTCGCATGGTGGCATGGTGGGGCCAGCCGGACTTAATCCTCCTCCTCCCACGGCCTCGAGTCCGCCCATCGGCTCGGCTCAGCTGAGCCGGCAGGGAGGTGCCTCCGGTCAGTCGGCGATCTCGCTGCCCTCGACCTCCAACTCGTACAACCCTTCGGTCGATCTCTTCACCATGATCAATCGTCAAGGCACGCCCACCACCGTCAATGCCGCTGCTCAGTGCCGAGCGCTGCTCTTTCACGTGTCTGTCTGCTGCCGTCCAGAAGCCAGCAGCAGCCTTCTAACCGCACCTCCCCTTTCCCGTGCAGGCAGCGGCGGCGGCATTGTTAACGGCAACGGTTTCACACCACAACCACCTATCGGCACGATGAAGCAGATGCCGATTAACCTGGACCCCAAAGGTACTCCTCCTCCTCCTCGCGAGAAGCGGTGTTGCTGCTGCTGCTGCTCCCCGAGCCCGCACGGGAATGGTGCTGTCCTCCCAACACTTTAATTTACCTCCTCTCCCCTTCCCCCCCCCGTAATCACCGCCCCATTTCTATATATATATATCGCGCTTGGCAGCTGCTCGTGTGGGAGCGGCAGCGCCTGGGGCAAGTGTAGCGGGGGGCAAGCAGGAGATCTCGTTGCACGACATGACCGAATTCCCTGCCTTGGGTACGCGTGGGGCTTTGATTTGGGGGGGGGTCTACTCCTCGTGGGCTATTCACGTGGAGCTCCTCATTTCTCGAGTACTACTCTCCACTAACTAACTACTACTTCCCCCCCCCTTGTCTTCGACATGTGCGATGTTGCCGCGCAGGGATGCAACACAAGGGCATGGCACAACAGCAAAAGGAGCAGATGCTTCGCCTCACCCCGGAGGACTTTCCGACACTGTCGCCCGCAGGCTACAAGGTTCGTACTTGCGTGCCTGCGTCCCTGGGACCAGTCAGCCCTTCGGGTCCCGTCGATGGCTGTCACGCCATGTTGGGGCTGCTGTTCCTCTGACCGGAAGCTCATTTCCGCCGTTGCAGCAGCAGCAGGGTGAGGGCATGGGCGCAATCGGAGGACACCAAGACGGCGTTGCCGGCGAGCAGCTCAATGAGAACGCCATTTTGGGCATGAATCCGCAGTTCCATGGGAGCGGCGGGTACGGCACCGCCACTGCTCCGGCTGCATCCGGCAAAGGTGTTGTTGGACACTCCCAGCACGGCCAGGCATTCGCGCAAATGAGTATGGGGCACACCACTACCGGTACGTACCCCCCCCCCCACCCATCCATCATTGTTTCTATGCACCAGGCCTCCTCACAATAGCAATAATAACAATAATAATTGCTCTGCTCGAGCGAGCAGGCATTCGCAGTCCAACGCCGCCCATGGGGTCCTCGCAGCCATACGAACAGTTCGTGCCGCACATGCGCCTGGCGCAAACGCTCTCCAAGGCACCTCAATACACCCCCCCCCACTGACGTGCCACTTTCGTGGGCCCACTTTCCCCGTGCTGCCACTCCACATGTGGTGGCGAGTACTGGTCGAGGGTGCAGCGCGAATGCGATGCGTGTTTTCTTCTCTCATCTCTTCACACGACACACACACAACCTCAACAAGCAGACCCCGCCCGTGCCCGACAGGTTTGGGCTGCTAGGGTTACTGAGCGTCATTCGCATGACCGACCCCGATCTCAACACCCTCGCCCTCGGCACCGACCTCACCACCCTCGGGCTCAATCTCAATTCTCCGGAGTACGCCGCCCGTCCCCCGTTTCGTTCGGCTCCTCCTCCTCCTCTTGTGATGATTGTTTCCAGGGGCATCACCCCTCCAAAGCACCCCCCCCCAAATCCAGTCTTCTCACGTGCTGCTGGGGATGTGAACAACACCTCCCGTGTGCGTGTCTTGGCGTGTATTCATGTGTGTGTTGTGTGGCCAGCTGCTTGTACGCCTCGTTCACGTCGCCCTTTGCCGACGGACCGTCGCGAAAGGAGCCTGAATACCACCTTCCTCTCTGCTACTACATGCAACCGCCCATGCAGCCTGCCGAGTCCAAAGTTCAGCTCTTCTCCGACGAGACCCTGATCTACGCCTTTTATGCCTTGCCCCGTGATTTGCTGCAGGTCACCGCCGCAGTCGAACTGTACGTTGCCGCCGTGCAAACTTACGCTTACGCTTTCTAGGCAACTAACAGCCTGCGCCTGCTAACTCCTCCCTTCTTCCACTATGCCTATCACACATGACACGCGACACGCGACACGCGACACACGGCACACGACATACACACTTCTCTATTGTCGCGTCAACAGGTACAATCGCGATTGGCGGTTCCACAAGGCACTGCAACTGTGGTTCATCCGCGTGGACTCGGAGCCGGTGGCGAAGACCACCGGGTACGAGAGGGGAACGTACATCTTCTTCGACGTCACCAACTGGAAAAAGGTCAAGAAGGAGAACTTCCTCCTCTACTACGACCAGATCGCCGAGCTGCCCAAGTTGCTGCCACTTCAGCCTATCGGACCCCCTTCCGGCAGCCCCGCCCTCACGTCTCCCGCCCAAGCGCTCAATCAGCATTCCTCGTCCTCCTCGGTACGCGCCGTCCTCCGTCGTCGCCCCGCCGTTCAGGCCAAGGAGGTGGATACTTACAACCAACACATCCACCCACCAACCAACCCCGTAACCAACCTTAACCACGCTGCTGCTGCTGCTGCTGCTGGTGGTGGTGGTGGTGGTGGTGGTGGTGGTGTTCCGCCGAAGCAGAAGGACAGCCCTCTCGTGCAGGCACGGTCGAATCGGCGTGGTTTCGACATGGACTAGTCTGCTGGCGCGTCGTTCCGCTGCTTCGCACCCCGTGTTCTTTCTTTTTCTTTTTCATGCTTTTTTCAATTCCATTTTCCTTTTCGAAACGTCTGGAAGAAAAAAGAGGGAACCCCCCCCTCGCGGACCGGAGGAGCAACCGCGGTGTTCTGCTTCAAATCAGTCTTGTGCACATACAAAGAAGATGACCGACGCACAGGTGATTCGCCATCGGCAGCTCGACGAAGAGGATGAGCTGGACGCTGATTACCCCGATGAGTACCACGTGCTGGGGGAGGCGCCGGTGCAGCTCGACAAAAGCTTTGCCAGCGCGATCATCGTGGACAACCTGCCTGTTGTGGGCAAGGAAAAATTTGACAAGTTGCTGGGAGTGGTGACCAAGATCTACAGCCAGATCCCCGGCGGCGCCATCGTCGAGGTGTTCATGCCTACGGACGAGAAGGGCCAGACCAAGGGCTACGCATTTGTCGAGTTCTCAACTGTCGAGGCAGCCCGCAACGCCGTGCAGCAGACCAATGGCTATAAGCTCGATCGTGCCCACATCTTCCGGGTCAACTTCTTCGAGGACTTTCAGGTCTACGACAAGGTCACCGACGCTTTCCAGCCCATCGAAATGCCCGCCTACAAGCCCAAGGTTTGGTGTTGCCACCCATTTTCGCCATTTCCCCCCCCACTACTCTCCCACACTTAGATCCTAACTCACACCACCCTTCTTCCATCCCAACACCACAGGAAAACCTGTGGTGGTGGCTTATCGAGGAGCCGGGCCAAGCGCGGGACCAGTACGCTCTGCGCTACTCGGACATGACTGAAATCTTCTGGAACGAAGGCAAAAAGAAGGCCGAGACGCACTTCCGCAAGAAGGTGAGTCCATTTTTGTGAGTGGCGAGGACACGGAGCTGCGTGACCGTATGACTTATCATCACCTCGGATCGATTTCGCGGGGGTGGGGGCTGCGCGTTCCAGGACATGACGGAGACCTACGTCACGTGGTCGCCCCATGGCACGTACTTGGGCACTTTCCATCGACAGGGCGTGATCCTGTGGGGCACGGAGAAGTGGGACAAGGTCATGCGCTTCCAGCACCCCGGCGTCAAGCTTCTCGACTTCTCCCCGCGCGAAAACTACCTCGTCACCTTTTCCACCCAGCTCGCCCAGTGCGCCCTCCCCTCTCCAAATCAAAACACGCTCACCACACGCGGGTGCTACCGCGGCCCCACCGCACCATGCACCACCGTAACCTTTCTGTCCATTTATTTATTAATTCATGTTTCTGTGTGTGATCCACCGCCTGCTGCCAGGAACGACAATCCCAAGGACCCGCAGGGCGTTATCATCTGGGACGTGCACACCGGCCTCAAGAAGCGCGGCTTTGTCGGGTCCAAAGAAATGACCTGGCCCACTTTCAAGTGGTCGCACGACGAGAAATATTTTGCCCGTCTTTCGTACGTGCCTTCATCAGCTTTTCATCGCCCCCCTCTTCCCTCCTCCCGCTATGTTCTTCTTCTTATTATTGTTGATTGGCGTGTAGGGCCGATACTATTTCCGTCTACGAAACC
The DNA here is from genome assembly GCF_000313135.1 of Acanthamoeba castellanii str. Neff. Taxonomy (NCBI): domain Eukaryota; phylum Discosea; order Longamoebia; family Acanthamoebidae; genus Acanthamoeba; species Acanthamoeba castellanii. The sequence goes on from NW_004457518.1 coordinate 125,658, forward strand.
CCCTCCATGCAGCTGCTTGACAAAAAGTCGTTCAAGCTGCCCGGTGTCAAGGATTTCCAGGTGCGCTGTGGCCCCCTTCCACCCCCCCCCCCTTTATAACCCAGTGATGTGCCTGCTTGCTGCATTGCACTTGCTACGTCCAGCGTCTCACTCCCTCCCCACCGCTCAACCCGTAGTGGTCGCCCTCCAACAACGTCATCGCCTGTTACATCCCCGGGCAAGAGTTGGGCGACAAGCCTGCCCGCGTCATGCTGATCGAGATCCCGTCTCGCAACGTCCTCCGCTCTCACAACCTCTTCAAAGTCATTGTACGCGTCTCTTCACCTCCCACGCTCCTTGTCCTCGCCTCGCGGCAAGTCGGTCGTTGTTGTTGTTTCGCCCAGCGAGGAAACAGGAGGACTAACGGAGTGGCGCGCCTCCACATGGATAGGATTGTAGCTTGCACTGGCAGTCCGCTGGGGACTACCTGTGCGTCAAGGTGGAAAGGAAAGCCACCAAGAAGACCACCACGACCGGTTTTGAACTCTATCGCATGAGAGAAAAGGATGTGCCGCTCGAGGTACATTTCCCCCTTGTCGTCCGCGCGCTCCGCCTATCATAACGTGCACCCACGCCTCCAACCAACCAACCAACCAACCAACCAACCAACCAACCAACCAACCAACCAACCAACCAGGCGGTGGACGTGAAAGGCAAAGTAGAAGCTTTTGCCTGGGAGCCCAAGGGCGACCGTTTCGCCGTCATTCACTCCACGGAAGAGCGCGGATCGCGAAACGACATCTCCTTCTACACCACCAAGGGTCCGGGTATGGTCTCCCTCCCCAATGGTACCGCGTTGTTGCAGACTCTCACAGAAACGCACGTGATCACCACCAACTACCACCTGCCTACCGGTACTGGGCACAGGAGGCAAAGTGGCGCTTCTCAAGGTGCTGGAGAAGAGGCAGGCCAACCACGTCTTCTGGTCCCCCAAGGGCCACCTGGCTGTGCTTGCTGGATTCGGTCCGGGCGGAAACGGCCTGCTGGAGTTCTACAATGTCGACGATCTGGAGTCCATGCGTACCGATCAGCACTCCATGGCCTCGGAGCTGCAGTGGGACCCGAGTGGTCGCTTCGTTGCTACGTCGAGTACCTACTGGGCGCATCCGCAATCCGACAACGGCTATGTCATCTGGAGCTTCCACGGAAAGCGCCTGGCCAGTATGCGCCCTGACCAAACCTCCCTCTTCAACCACCGCATTTCACTCACCCCCCTGCTCATCTCTGCACAGACGCGACCAAGGACAAGTTTTTCCAGTTCCTTTGGAGACCCCGCCCACCCACACTCCTGAGCAAGGAGAAGCAGCGCGACATCGAAAAGAACCTGCGCCAATACGCCGTCAAGTACCGCAAGCAGGACCTTGCGCGCAGGAAGGTCGCTTGGGAGGCCTTTGTTGCGAAGCGCCGGCAGGAGCGCGATGCCTGGCACACCTCCCGCCAGCAGCGTGCGGCGGAACGTGATGCCGAAAAGGCCGCTCGGGCGAAGCTGCGTGGCGGTGTTACTTCTGACGATGAGGAGATTTGGGACGAAGTGGAGGAGGAGGTGGAGGAGCTGTTAGAGGAGGAGGTGGAGGTGATCGATTACTAAACCACCCACCACTAAAGACGCTTAATTGCCTACCTGGCAACAAGAGTAACGGGAAACAATTTGCTGTTGGTCGTCTGGGACAAAAAATCAAATAAAAAACCATTTTGGAATATTATTATCTATATATTTTTGACCGTGTTCCGAAATCGCCTGCGGAGTATTGACTTAGATTTTTTTTGCGGCTGTCACCACACCAGCAAGATCACTCGTTTGCTCGCTTGCTCTGTAAGCTCTTGACCTTGCGTTTTGTTCAAACTGCGCCGCTGAGGACGGGCTTCAAGATGTGATAGGACTCAGCCCTGTAGGATGCCTCATTGGGCCGCTAGGACCTCCCATTCCTTGCCGTTCTTCCAATTTCAATGCCACATAACAAAGACCACTCTTTTTCTCGCTTGCTCTGTACGCTCGTGCCCTCGGGGGACTCAACCGAAACGAGTAAAACTAATTGCACGAGTAACACGAGAGCAACACTAGCGACTCACTCAAAGAACGAACACACATGAAATTCGTTGGTGGACGATCCGCGGCAGATAAGCTGAGTGTCTCCGGAAACGGCGATGTGCTAGCAGCCCCAAAAGGCATCCTACCGGTCTGAGTCCTATGGGGATGATTCGCCGGTCGCGATGTCCGCGGATGATTGCGATGTCCGCGGATAATCGCGACCTCCGCGGACATACCGGACATCCGGGATAATCGCGATCTCCCGCGGACTGCCTACTCTTCAGCGCCAGGAGGTCGCGATTATCCCGGATGTCCGGGATGTCTGTTGGAGTCGGTTGATGTGTTGCCGAAGAAGTAGATTTCTAAAAGTAATTTATTGTTCAAGAACTAACATATTTGAGTAGTTTCCAAAGTGAGGAAAGGAATAGTTCGAGAAATAAAGTGATAACTGTTTGGGAAATATGATAAGATAAGATAGTGGAGAGCACATGTCGAGGTAGAGTTGATGTTTTCCAACAATGTCCACGGAGGTCGCAATTATCCGCAGGAGGTCACAATGTCCACAAGAGATCACAATGTCCACGAAAACAAGCCATCCCCTTTGGGCATGCAACGACAACGCGTAAAATTAGGGGAACTACTTAAACTCCAAAAACTCGTCCCTCTTCATCTCCGTCGGCCTCTCCCTCGGCATCTGCCTCTGCATCTCCCTCGGCGTCGCCCGCTGCCCCGTCGTGTGGCCCGACATTAGCGGCTGCTGCCCAGCGGAGATCAACAACAGCCCCTTCTACAGGGACGCCCGCGGCTGCTGCCCGGTGATCACCAACGTGGGCATCCTCTACCCCGACACAATTGCTCACGAGCCCACAGGGAAGTCAATGATAGATTCAGTAAAACTCACTTTCTTTGAAAGCTCCGGCACAGGTGCCTATCGCTGTGCCAGGCACTGGGCCTTCATGGGTGAGCAGAGTGAGCACTGTATGAGGGGACGAGTAAATAACGAGTTAAAGGAGTAAAAAACGAGTAAAATGACCACAAACCACCTGTGGCAACACTGATTAAACGCGTTAAACTAGTTAAACGCGTTTAACGAGTGTTATTCGTTTTCCTTGCATCCCCTGACAAGCTGTTGCTGTTTGCACGATTGCCACGAGTAGAAAACTAGTTCTACGAAGTAAACTAGTGCTTCGAGTTAAACGAGTTCTACTCGTTTTCGTTGCATCCCTTCATACAGTCCTAGCGCGGTACAGTTCGCTACCTATTCGTTCATGAAACGAACCGAGTTTCTGGAACTCACTTGTCGAAAGTACTGGATGCTTAGAAAAGTGCCGGCCGCCTGCACGAGTTGTGGGTGAGGCCAAGAGTCCTAACGGGGAATAGGACAGCGGCAGTGCAGTGATGATACCAAGGTCCTGGTCTCCGCTGAGGCTTTCGCTGTCTCTGCAGCCGACACCGAAGATGTAGCTCACGGTCTAATTGGTCTGGAAAATCATTGGCAGCCTGTTCGGTATCAAGGCAAGCGAGAAAAACAGTGCTCTCGGTTGAGTGGCCTTGAAAATTGCAAATGTACGCCAAAACGGAGAGGTCGTAGGGTCAATGAGGCATCCTACAGGGCTGTGTCCTATCACCTCTTGAAGCCCGTTCTTTGCGGCGCATTTGGAATCGATTGCGAGGTCAACAGCTTACCAGGCAAGCGAAG
>NW_004457518.1:129709-130367 GCF_000313135.1 Acanthamoeba castellanii str. Neff
GGCAGTGGTACTGGTACGGTCGCTCCCCTTCCCCTCTTTACCCCTGAGGTCTCCCGCTCATTTCTCAACCTCCTCTCTCTATTCTCTCCTGCAGAGCCAAAGCTCAAGTATTACATCGAGCACCACGGTCCTTATGGGTATGTTTCTTTGCACCTGGGTGATGCGTCACGCAAGTGAGGGGACCTTTTTGTCTGAACTTTGCTTTTCACACACACAGAGACAGCGCGGGCATCGACAGGGAGCTTGCGGACATTTCGCACCACATCATCGAGCAGTTCCTGGCCCCGACCAAGAACGGCCTGGCTGCCCCCGCTGAGTAGCTATGCCACCGTGCCCTCAGCCCGAACTTGTGTTTGTGGCAGTGGTCCCCTGCGGCGAAGTGAACAACTTACTTTTTTTTAAACGCGGCCTTCTGTTGGTTGGTTACCTGTGGTTGTTGGTAGGTGATGTCGGGTAACGGACGCAGGTTGGCTGACGGCTCTCTCGACCGCAACCGACTCGGGGCACAATGTGCCGCACATTCAGGAAATTCCTCCCCTCCTTTTATGGGGTTTGTTACAGTCACAAGTTTTATCTCCGCTGTACAGGACAGGGCTTTGCTTGCAGCGGGTTGGGAGCACCTCACAGTTCTACTAAACCACACAACCAACGAGAGAGG
>NW_004457518.1:133063-134127 GCF_000313135.1 Acanthamoeba castellanii str. Neff
CGCTTCCGTTTCAGCGCTATCTGCTCCGCCTCTCCAACGAGATCAGGCCTCCGTACTACTTCGACCAGGGTACCAGATATTATTAGTTCTTTATTATTGGCGTGGTGTGATCTCGACGCTAAAGTAATGCTGGGAGAGCAGAGAGTACGCTCGACTTTTCACTCCTCAAGCGAGGCTACGTCGAGCCCCCGCCTCCGAAGCAGCTCCCGGCCGGCCGGCGGCAGGATCGGGGCGACCCGCTCCCGGCCCGTAACCCGGCCAACAGCTGGCCGGTGCTGCAGCCCTGGCCGACCTTCGATTCTGGGCTGAACGAAAGCCAGCTCCAGGCCGTGCGACAGGCGCTGACCAACGAGCTGGCCCTGATCCAAGGGCCGCCAGGCACCGGCAAGGTACTCACCGTGTCCGTGGCTTTTGTGTGCAAATGCGCTGACGAGTCCTACTACTTTGATGGCCCGGGCCATCCACAAGACCTTTGTGGGTCTCAAGATCGCGCGCTTGCTGCTGCAAACCAGGCAGCGCACGGCACCGCCAATCCTATGCGTGTGCTACACCAATCATGCTCTCGATCAGGTCAGTACTCTGTGGTTTGGCCGCTGCGGCCTGATAGATCGATGGAGCTAATCACTTGCCTTGCGCCCAGCAGTTCTTGGAGGGAATCTACAAGTTCGAGAAGGACGTCGTGCGCATCGGTGGCCGGTCGTCAAGCACGATTCTTGGAGAGCGCAACATCATGAAGCTGCAGCTCCCTTATGGTCATCGGCTGCTGGGTGCCCGGTGGAATATCAAGCGATCGTGCGTTGACCCCTCACCGCGGCTCGTCCTGCCAGTAACGCGTTTCCTCACCGTCATGGTATACAGGCAAGACGAAGTGTCGCATGCTATCGTCCAGTGTTTGGAAAACCTGCGCAAGGAGAGGCTTTCCTTGAGCGACCTGAAGAAGGTGGCCTTCCCGCACCACCTCCGCTCCCTGTGCGAGGGCCGAGAGGAGGCTGACGAAGCCTCGTCGGCAATGCTGCTCGACCGCTGGCTGGAGCTGCCCAAGAAGAAGCGACGACAAAAAGAGA
>NW_004457518.1:135895-152546 GCF_000313135.1 Acanthamoeba castellanii str. Neff
GCGAAAGCCCCGATGGGCGGCTGCATGCTCAAGTGCGACTCGCGTTTGCCCTGCGGCCACGCCTGCACCCTGAAGTACGCCGCCGACAGTAGCACGGGTCTGGCGCGCACAACTCACAGCGTGGTGGTGGTGGGTGGTGGGGCCACAGCTGTCATCCGGATGACTCGCTGCATGAAGAGATCAAGTGCTATAGCAAGTGCGCCAAAAAACGGGAGTGTCAGCACGCCTGTCCGCTAAAGTGTTGGCAGCCATGCGGCGACTGCCGCGTGCGAGTACGCAAGACGCTGCCCTGCGGTCACACGACCAGCCAGCCGTGCTATCTCGCGCCGGAGCTATGCGTGTGCGACTATCCGTGCACCAAGGGCCTGCCGTGTGGCCACAACGCAGTCGTGCCTTGCCACCAGGCGTACGCCCACATTCCTCGCCCTCCATTCAACTCTGGTGGCTACTGACCCGAATTGTGCTGTTTGTGTGCGCGCGATTGACAATTTGGTTGTTTCATCAGACCTGAGCTGGTGGTCTGCAAGGCCAAGTGCGAGGCAGTGTTGCCCTGCGGACACCCGTGTACGGGAACGTGCAGCTCGTGCGAGCAGGGCAACAACCACGTCGCATGCACCAAGAAGTGCGAGCGGACACTCGTGTGCGGTAAGCCTTCAACTTGACGACACATCCGCCACTTGTGTCCTCTTTTCGCCCAACCCACCCGGACTAACTGCGCTCTGGGCAGGACATCCGTGCGACTCGCCGTGCGTCAAAGACTGTCCGCCGTGCAAGAGGAAATGCGCCAACAAGTGCGTGCACAGCACGTGCAACCTAAAGTGCCGGATGCCTTGCATTCCATGTACCCCACCACCCACTGCCTTCACGCCGCCTAAGGATTAGGCCATCACTCACGCCCGGCTGGCTGCAGGCACGGAGCCTTGCGCCTGGCGCTGCGAGCACGTGACGTGTCCGTCACTCTGCGGCGAGCCGTGCGACCGCCCTCCTTGCAACGAGCCCTGCAAGTTGGCGCTTCCCTGCGGCCATCCCTGCATTGGTAATGCGCCCCCACCCACTCTCAACCTTGCATGTTGGCAATCTTTGTGAGCTGATGATGGCTTTTCTCTGTATTTCTTTCCTGGTTTTCCAGGTCTCTGCGGCGAGCCGTGTCCTACGTGGTGCTTCACCTGCACCCCTGAAGAAGAGGAGACCATCATTCTGATGCCTCTGCGAGACCTTGAGTCGGATCGCTTTCTCCAGGTTTGATCCCATGGAGCGTGAGAGCTCGCGCGGGCGTGAGCGTGACTGACGTGGTGTTGTGATGGGACTGGTGCGACAGTTGATCGATTGCCAGCACGTGTTCGAGGTCAGCGGGCTGGACAGCTGGATGAACCAGCAGGCCCAGAACACCGCCATACAGCTCCCCCACTGCCCCAACTGCAGGACACCCATCCGCCAAACCTACCGGTACACACTCCCCCACCGACTTAGGTCAAGGCGGCTCTCCCCTCATTGCGCGTGTGCGATTGTGTGTGTGTGTGTGTGTGTGTGTGCGTGTGCGTGTGCGTGCGATTGCGTATGTGCAGGTATGGAAATGTGGTGAAGCAGAAGTTGCAGGACATTGAGGGAGTCAAGCGACGCCTCCGCGAGCGGCAGAAGCAACTAAGACAGGCCGTCCGAGAGACCAAGACGCAGGCGAGTGCCCTCATCGCAGACCTCGACAAGGGGTGCGTTCGCTCCCGCGCCACAGCCCCATTGACACCAGTTGTTCGTTCTTCTGGTCCTGATGCTGATGAATGACCACAGTCGGCAGCACGAAGAAGAACTGATACGCGAGATGCACGAGCTGAAGAAGCGTCTGTCACGCCCACTGGGCGAGGACGAATTGCACGTGATTCAGCAACAGCTCAGCATGCGTATATATATGCCCCTTCCCGTCGCATAGATGTAAACACCCTGATGGGCCTGACCGTCTTCGTGCTGCTGCTGCTGCTGCCTGTCACAGTGGCGTCCTATATCAGGCTCAGGCGCAATGTGGGCGAGAAGGCCAAGGCTCCGCTGATCTACACGGTCCGCTTGGACAAGCTGAAGAGGGACATGCTGGCCGTCCATGTCGAGCTACCCGAGCTGCTGGCCATGACACGCGACTTCTACCAGGTCACGATCGAGTTCTTGGTCGAGGTCGTGCGGCAGGAACAGATGGGGACAGACCTGCTCGGTCGCCTGGGCACACTCGAGCGTGAGCTCAGGGCCAACCAACGGCCGACCCTCGCGGACACTGAAAGGTGGCGCGCAGCGGTCGACAAGCTGCAGCAGGAGGTACGTACATACGGCGGCGATTGAGACGGCACGCTAACGAACGTTTTTCCTTCATTCTTTCTTTTAGGGACTGGGCGTCGACAAGAAGACGTTGCAGCTGGTCATCCAGGCCATGACGAAGGAAGGAGGCAGCGGCCACTGGTTCAAATGCCCCAACGTACGCTCTGCACCACCTTCTTTCGCCTTGGGCGATCTTGGGTCTTGGTCCAACCCACTGGGGTGGGTGGTGCGCAGGGACACTTTTATTTCATCGGCGAATGCGGAGGGGCCATGGAGGAGGGCGTCTGCCCTGACTGCCACGCCACTGTGGGAGGCCACAGCCACAGGTGCGGCCCACAGTCCCACATAGTACTTTGTTTCCTCTTCACACTCATGCGGTGACGGGCAGGCTGCGCGGGGACAACACACACGCCGCAATCGATGGAAGCTCAGGTCCTGCCTGGCCCCAATAGCCAGCGCAGGAAGAGATGTGGCCAAGGCCTAAGGTCAGCGCCTGCCTGTCATGTACCCGTGAAAGGTTGTCGCGTGCTGCTCTTTATTACACCACTTCTCGGTTCCCGTTTCCACACAAACTCAGAGCAGCAGAGGATCAACAGAGGATGCCGAGAATGCAGCCCTTCTTTGATGGACTTGGCGAAGCTGATCTGGAAGGACTCTGCGAGGGAGGCAGTGAAGGGCTCGGCGAAGGCGTCACCGAGATCGATGGAGTGGCTGACCTGCTCGGGCTCGGTGTGGCGCTTGGTGTCGGGGTGATGGAGGGCGTCCTCGATGTCGATGGAGTCGCCGAGCTGGTGGGGCTGGGCGTGAGGCTTGGGCTGGGCGTAACGGAGGGCGTCCTCGTGACGGAGGGCGTGGCCGAGCTGGTGGGCGTGGTGGAGGGCGTGGGGGACTGGGTCGTGCGCGAGGGACTCGCCGACGGGCTCCTGCTGGGTGAGGGCCTGATGCAACCCGCGTCTGTGATGCGTGGTTCCGAGCGATGATTGTCGGTGGTTTGGGTGAGCAGGTTCCATCGCGCAGCGCAACAAGTCTTCAAAGGAGGCGTACAAGTGACGGTGTTGCCAGCAGAGATGGAGATGTTGTAAGCACCCGTGCAGTTGTTACAGCTGATCGCTGGCTCATAGCTTACGGCACCTGGAGCGTGAACGTAAACAAGTCAAGCGTTCTAAAGTCAGCGACAGCAGAAGGGGTCAAGGAGCACAGTTAGAGAGGAGGCGTACATGTCTGGTTGACAGCAGAGACGAATATGGTGCCTGATACCAAGAGCACATCTTCGGCCTGAAAGTTGACTCCTATTCCGCCGGTCTCGGCATTGATCGTGGTGTTCCCTTGCGCGAACCACGACGAAGATGGAACGGAAGTGTAGGAGTTCACACCTGTGGAGGAAATGTGTTGGCACACACACACACGAGGGGCAATATAGGGAATAGAATAGAATAAAAGTGGGAACAAACCGCTGCCGTAGATGTAGTTGAGAATGGTGACATCGCCAGTTTGAGTCCATGAAGCGTTGAAGGACAATACAACGCCTGATGATGATGATGATGACAGCGATGATGATGATGTCAGCTCAGCCGTCTGTGTGTTGCGTCGCTCCTGCACTTCATCGCGTCAGAAAGAAGAGGGTACCGGTAGAACTTTTACCGAGGTCAATCGAGGCCGGGCCTGTCTGATTCCAGATTCCCCCGCTGATGTACACGCCCGTTTTGTCCGCTGATGAAAGGCTAAGGCGTGAGTTGTGGCCAGACAAGACAACAGAGAGTAGTGCTGTTGTGGGAAAACACGTACTCTCTGATTTGTTGGTTCCCGTGACGGTGATCGAGTTCCCCTGCAACCAAACCGACTTGGAAACGTACACCCCTACATTGGGCAGAGGTGAGCGAGCGATCAGTAAGGAGCGGATGCTGGTGGACTGAGCCTGGTGTAGTGAACGAACCATCAGCGGACTGGCCAAGGGCGACGGTGACGGTGCCGGTTTGGTTCCAATAGCTTCCGTCCACGAGATAGATAGCTGTGGCGTCGTAGGCTTCCACATAGACGTCACCCTCTTGAATCCACGTCGTGTGGTCGTACACATAGAATGCTGGAAAAGAAGGACTGTGAGCTGTCTTCACCACCACCCCACTATCTTCTTGCTCAGCTGTTAACTGACGTACCCAGGCTGGACCTGCCGGCTCGGCGTACGGACACGTTCGCTCTCTGGTACCAGGTGCAGCCGTACGACTCATGCATGGCTGAGGCGGTGAAAAAATGGATTAGCCCCAAAAAAGAGAGAAGGAACACCAGAGAGGGAAGAAGAGAGTGCGCTACCCCAACACATCTTGTTGGCGCAGTCAACGTCCACGTTCTCGTTTTGGTACCAAGTACCACTGGCCAAGACGGCTGGATGATGAGATCAGACATATGTATATATAGTGAGAAGGGCGGGCTGGTGAATCAAGGAGGGAGTGAGCGATCCCTATGCGTACCATAGTTGCTCATGCTGTCACCCGCCAAGGTGATGTTGAGAGGCGCGTTTTGGTTGAAGACCACACCATAGCCCAGCGAAAGACCTGTGTGTCACAGGCACGAGTTGTGGTTATTATCACATCGCCCATCGCACATTATTGAACAAAGTTGTGGAAAGGGTACCCTGGTAGCAGTCGATGAGGGTGAGCGGGGTGGCGAGGTTGAACGGACCTTTGCCTGATTCCACGCTAAGTCCTATTCATCACAGTGATGATGCGTTCTCTCAATCTTGGGGGGTTACGAGTGTTGACGACCATTGGATGGACTGGTACGTACCCAAGCCGTAAATGGTGAGAGGACCGCCTTGGATGGTCAGAGCACCAACCACGTTTACCAGGGAGGTCCATCGGTTCGTCGTCACCAGCGTGACGCCAGCTGGATCAATGCTGATAGTAAATAGAAATCATCAGCCGATCTCAGTCAGTTGTCTCAAGCTTCACCACTTCGGGGCAAGAAGCTACGTCGTACGTACTTCAAGATGACGGAGTAAGAAGACACGCGACCGTTCTCGTTGTAGGTGCCCGCAGCGACGTTGACCACGTTCGTGACGTTGGGTCCTTGTTGCAACAGGCTGGCGAAGGCAGAGGTGAGGTTGGCGTAGTCGCATCCGCTCGTGCACACTGACACTGCCACCACAAAGATGTGGTCAGGCAGGCCTCTCATAGCAGAGGGAAAAAGTCAAGGGTGGTCCAAAGCGGAGAGACTTGCGGGAGACTTAGTTGAGGTACCCGAGACGGCGGAGGAAGGCCGAATCGTCAGCCCAAGGACGAAGCAGGCGACCACCGCCAAGAAGGAGAGGTGGCGAGCGTTGTACATGGCTTGCTGGTGAGTACTTTGGGTTTGAGGCAATAGAGCAATAGCGCATGCGAAGAGGCAGCCAAGCTTTTGAAGACCACCGGCCACCTGGTCCTCCACTCTCCTTGGGCAACCAAACCGGTGGGATTGGCTCGTGGTCAAGATGACAAGACTTGTGGTCGCAGCGGTTCAAACGGCGACACATACATCATGCGTCATGCACACGACAAAGACGACGCCCCACCAAGCGGGTAGTCCTCCTCGTTGTCAACGTCGGTAAAGTCACTGGTGCTGGAGCAGGACGGTCAAGTAAACGTTACGCCTCCGCTCGAGACGACCGCTGCCGATGTGTGCAAATGTTGGAGATTGAAAGGGAAGGACAAAGCTACAAGAGCGGATGGGTGTTGCTCTTTTTTTTTTTCCTTTTGTTTTCCTCTCGCTTTGTGTTTTATTATTTATTTGTGGGACAAGAAGGGGATGTAATAGAGGCCAGAAAGGGTTATGGTACAAAAATATATATATTTACTGGTTTCTATCTTTACACACGAAAATGAGAGAATTATTATAGGCTGAACCGCGAGGTTACGCGCTCAGACCGGAGCGAGGACGGTGGGGAGGACGACGCGGTAGATGTCGGCGCTGGGGGGCGAGTCGAAGCGGGCGTCCTTGTCGGCGCCGCCCACGATCCAGATCTCGAAGCCCTCGGGCGTGACGCGGTCGAAGTGCGCGGCACCGATCCTGCCGACGGGAATGCTGCCCTCGACGCGCAGGCTGAGGTCCTCCCAGCGGCTGGCCCCGATGTCGGTGAAGTTGACATTGAGCGCCCAGAAGTCGGTGGTGCCGTTGCCGAAGAAGTTGTAGCCACCGAAGATGATCATGGCCTTGTGCACCGGGTCCCACACGCCGATGCCGCCCGAGCGTTCGCGGGGCTTGGGGCCGGGCAGGTTGAGGCGGGTCCAGACGCGGGTGCCAAAGTCAAAGGCCCACAGGTCGTCGTACACGTTCGAGTCTACCCAGTCAAGCGGCAGGCTGGGGTCGGGCGTGATGGACGTGTTCTGGCTCTGGTTGCCGAAGCCGGCGTGGACCAGCAGCAAGTCGAGCTCGGGGATGTAGGCCGTGTTGGCCCACGCGCGGCCCAGCGGGACGGGCGAGCCGGCAGCGGGCTCCACGACGCGCCAACCCTGCGAGGGGGTGTGGACAATGATGTCGGAGAAGACGCCCTTGGTCTGGGCGAAGAAGCGGGGCAGCGTGTTGCCGAGGCCGCCGAAGATGCAGGTCTGACGCTCGCCGGTGGCCGGGTCGACGCGGTAGAAGCGGGCCGCGGCGGCGCGGGCCACCAGGTCGGCCTCGACGTGGCGCAGCGGGATCTCGGTCCAGGCGCCCGTCGCGGCGTTGTAGACGTACTCGTTGTGCTGGATGGTGTCGATGAACTGGCCCGGGTTCTTGGGGTCGGGCGTGCGGAAGGCGCCGCGGCCGCCGATGACACGCACCAGGTTGCTCGAGCTGCCCATGGCCATGGTGGCGTCGCATCGGGCGGCCGGGCCGTCGACGTCGGTCAGCTGGAACCACTCCTGGTCATCGACGTTGAGCACGAAGGTGGCGTTGGACAGCTTGGCCTGGGTCACCTGGGTCGACTCGGTCAGACCGCCGTTCATGTAGAAGACCCGACGCTCGGGATCGTAGACGCCCACCGAGTCGAAGTAGGCCGGCGGCAGCTGGCCGGTCGCCGGGATGAGGTTCCAGTGGATCTTGCCGTCGGTGTAGGTGGGCAGCGGGCACTTGGCCTTGACGACCGCCTTGCACTGCTCCTTGCCGGGCACAAACGCGGGCCAAGGCTTCTGCACGGCGTCGACCCCGTCTTCGTAGGAGAGCACGCCGGCGGCTTGGAGGACCGGCACGCGGCCGGCGTCGGCGAACTCGAGCCACTCGACGAGCTGGATCACCTGTTTGTTGCCGTTACCGACCGCGCGCAGCTTGCCTACGATGGCGGCGTTGACCACCTGACGCACACCGGTGCTGCGCACATGAGTGGAGAACTTCCACTGCACGCTCACGCGACGGTCCTTCCAATCGGCCATGATGCCGCCCTGCGGGATCACGACCGTGGTGTTGGTGTACTGGGCGACAAAGGTGTCGAAGGCCTCGAGCGTGGCGGCGTAGTCGAGCTTGGCCGCCGGGTAGGCCACGAGGACGTCGGTAGCGAGCACCTGGGCCAGCTCGGTCCGGTTGGGCTTGGCCCACGCGCCGGCGTACTTGAGGACCGCGTTGCGCAGCTTGGCCTCGTTGCCGTTGAACTGGCTCTGCGGGCTCTCGCCTCCGTAGACCACGTTCTGGGCCGATGCCATTGTGATCATCATCAGGACCGCGAGGGCGGCCCCGACAATCGCGACCGTGGTGTAGGTGGCGGCTCTCATGGTGGACTGGGGAGCTCCGGTAGGTAGCAGTGCGGTGCGAGAGTACTCTGACTGAGAGTGAATGTGTGTTGGGTTGAAGTGTGTTGAGGTTTCTGTTGCTTGGCCCTTTGAGGGCAACTCACTTTTATACCTGGACAGACTGCAGTGAAAAGGCGAAAGCATCGCGCCTTGGCACTCCCCTATCGGCGACGTAACGGTGTAGCCGTGAGTGGAGTAATGGTGGAGCTGAGCCGTTGACGCACACTTCGTGCCAGCCGCCATCAACTCTATTTTGACCTGGTAATCAAAGGTGGAAACTCAGCGATCACTCTCCATTTGCGTCAGTGCATGCTACGGAGACCTCGTGCCGACTAGGCAATCCCGCTATCAGAACTCGCGAGGTGCACCAATTAGAAGTAGGACCTTGCAACAAGGTAACAAAAACGAGCTCGTGTATTGCCGAGCCGGCAGCCGATTGGCCGGCGAAATGTTTCAGCGCTTTTCTGGGTAGAACTCTAATTAGGGTTGATACCTAAAACTAAAGTTGGAGCAATCTGGCCTATCATCCTCTTCCGCCATACACGCATCGGCCAATCATCACCATGTTGCCTCGAGCACTTACTTAGGTCGCGGAGTAGCGAAAGGGTACCTTTCCAACAACCACTCCGCCAAAGAAAAGAACAACTTTGAAGCAGCTGCCATCATGGGGCACCAGGGCCTCTTCGTCCTGGCCGTCGTGTTGGCCCTTTTTTTCACTCTCCAGGCCGCGCAGGGCCTGGTCCTGGTGGGCTCTGGACCCTTCCACGCTGCGCTCTTCGAGCGCTTGTCGACCGACTACGCCTTCCAGCGCGATGACGTCAAGCTGGCCTACTCTCTGGCCCCCCCGGCCGACACCTGCCAAGCCCTCGCCCTCTACGACCAGGGCCTGGTCGATTTTGTGTCGACTTCGTACCCCATGGCCACCGACGACGCCTGTGGCCCCCCCGGCGGCACCCCCTACAACAGCTCCACCGACGCGCTGGTCCAGGTGCCCGTCGCCGCCACCGCCGTCGCGCTCGGCTACCGGCTCGACGCGCTCAACACGGGCAACGAGACTGAGCTGGTCCTCAGCGCCGCCATTCTCGTGGGCATTCTGAACGGTACCGTCACCCATTGGGACCACCCGCTCGTAACGGGTCTCAACCCGACGTTGCTGGGTGGCTTCGCCGGACCCATCACGCTGGTCTACTCGTCCCGGCGCAACAGCCCCGGCAACATCGGCGATGTGCTGGAAGCGGCCCTGCGCTCGGCCAGCCCGGCCTTTGGCGCGTGGCTCGACTCGTCGTACGGCGGCAACCTCACGTTGGCCCTCGCCGCGTGCCCGGCCGCGGTCGAAGCGGCCGACCCGGTGGGTTCGGTAAATGCCACCGACGGCGCCATCACCTACTGCCCCATCGAGGAGGCCAGCAAGAGGGGCCTCCCGCACGCGTCGATGATGAACCGCGCGGGCTACAAGGTCAAGGCCAACGCGGCATCGGTGGCCGCGGCCATGGGCACCCTCGCCGCCAATGCGACGATGACGCAGAAGCTGTCGATCGTCAACACGGCCGCCAACGGGTCGTGGCCGCTGGCCAACATGGTACTGGCCACGATGCGGCTTAACCGCCGGCTGGTGGAGAAGAAGGTGGACTGCCTCTACATCCGCGAGACCCTCTCCTTTCTGAGCTGGTCGCAGATCAACAGCGCCGCTGCGGGGTCGGCCGGCCAGCTGGGCTTCTACGCGCTGTCGTTCGGCTACAAGCGGCTGGGGACCAATCTTCTGCAGAGCGTGCTGTGCAACGGCGTGCCGGCGGTGGGCAAGGGCATCCTGTTCGGCAACGGGTCGCCCAACGAGGTCTACCAGACGCTGACGCAGTCGTTCAGCAGCAATTCGTTCAGCCTCAAGTACTTCGGGAGCACGACGGCGGGCGGCATCGCGGCGCTCAAGGCCCGCGAGGCCGACTTTGCCATCATCTCGACGGCGCTGTCGCCGGCCGATCAGCTGGCGATGCCCCACGTGAAGCCGGTGCCGTTCACGGCCATGGCCATCGCGCCGGCCTACAACATCCCGGCCATCTCGGGCCTGGCCTCGCTGGTGCTCTCCATGGAGGTCATCTCCGACATCTACATGGACCGCATCACCAAGTGGAACCACCCGGACATCGTCGCGCTCAACCCGCTCCTCAACGGCTCGCTGCCCAACGCCGACATCCGGCTCATCTACCAGTCCACCTTCAGCACCATCACCTACATCTACTCTCGCGCCCTGTCCCTCGTCGTGCCCGAGTTCAGCCAGAACATCAACTGGGGCTACACGATCGACTTCCCGGCCGCGGACAACCCCAACACCGTGGGCGTGGACAGCCTCGACGTCATGCAGGTGGTGCAGGACACGCCCAACTCGCTCGCCATGTGGACCTCCAACTACGACGCCAAGGAGCGCCAGGCCAAGCCTGCGAGCATGATCAACCGCGACGGCGAGACCGTAGCGGTGAGCCAGGACACCATGGCCTCGTCTATCAACGCCCTCATCGCCGAGAGCCCCGTCGAGATCTTCTGGGCGCCCGGCCCCAACAGCTGGCCCATCCTCACCGTCAACTCGCTCCTGCTGGACACCCGCCAGCAGGGCGACTGCGCCCGGCTCGAGTCCCTCGTCGAGTGGCTCTACTGGAGCCAGACCTCGGCCGACGCCCTGGGCACCATCTTCGCGTCGGGCCTGGGCGTGCCCTCGGCCTCGGGTCCCTTCGTCAAGGCCATGCTCCTCAACTACGTCGCCGACATCAAGTGCGACGACGAGCCTGTGAGCGCGCTGGCCGGCTGCATCCACAACGGCACCCTGTGCTCGGACATGGGCAGCTGCATCCAGGGCAGCTGCTTCTGCGACGAGGGCCGCACGGGCGCGTGGTGCGAGGAGTGGAAGCAGGACTCGTCGTCCGCCGACACGGTCCTCATCGTGCTGCTGAGCGTGATCATACCGCTGGCGCTGCTGCTGCTCCTGGTGCTGGCCCTGGTGGTGGTCTTCGTCTGCTGGCAGCAGCGGCGGCGGAACAACGCCCAGGAGGACTGGCAGATCCTGCCCGAGATGCTCGAGTTCGGCGAGTCGCTGGGCAACGGCAGCTACGGCGAGGTGCACAAGGCCATGTGGAAGGGCACCGAGGTGGCGGTCAAGGTGATCAAGCGCGCCGACGTGACGCGCGAGATGGAGGCCAGCTTCAAGGACGAGGCGCGCACCATGGCCCGGCTGCGGCACCCCAACGTGGTCCTCTTCATGGCCGCCTGCACCAAGCCTCCCAACATGTGCATTGTCATGGAGTACATGGCTCTCGGCTCCCTCTGGTATGTGCACATACCTCACATTCCTTCCCCCCCATTCCTCCATTCTTTGGTTGTTAGTTGTGTTGACGCTTGGCGATTGGTTGTTGCACGCAGGGATCTGATCCACAACGAGCTGGTGGCGAGCATCCCGCCCAAGCTCAAGGTCAAGATCCTGTACCAGGCGGCCAAGGGCATGCACTTCCTCCACTCGTCGGGCATCGTGCATCGCGACCTCAAGTCGCTCAATCTGCTGCTCGACAACAAGTGGAACGTCAAGGTGGGCGACTTCGGGCTCACCGCCTTCAAGGACTCGCTGGGCAAGGGCGCCGACACCGTGGCGCAGGGCACCATTCACTGGTCGGCCCCCGAGGTGCTCTCTGAGGATCCCAACGTCGACCACTCGCTCGCCGACGTCTACTCGTTCGGCGTCGTCATGTGGGAGCTCGTCACGCGGGCCTACCCTTACACCGGCCTCAGCCCCGCCCAGATCGCCGTCTCCGTCATCCGCGATCAGCTGCGCCCGTCGGCCCTGCACAAGTACGGCTATCTGAGCGTTGAGGAGCAGAGGCTCGTGGAGATCCTGGAGCGCTGCTGGAGCCAGGACTACACCATGCGACCCACGTTCCTCGAGATCATGACCCAGCTGGCCGACCTGAGCAAGGAGGCCGGCGCGGGCACGAGCCGCAGCAGCAGCAGCAGCACCACCCACTCGACCCTGATGGCCGGCTACGATAGCAACCTGACCACCACCGGCCTGGGCGACACGATCTCGATGTCGTCGAGCAGCAAGAACGAGCGCTCGACGTCCACAAACGGCGATGATGATGTCGGCCTGCCGGTCGTGGCCGGCCGAATGGGCGGCGGCGGTGGAGAGGCGGCAGCCAAGGCGCCGCTGTCGGTGCCCCGAACCGACGTGTCGTTCGTAGTGTGCGACCTCCGGCGGTTCGCCGAGGTGTGGCACGCCGACGCGGACGTGGCCAGCGACGCGATCGCGGCCTACATGCGGATCATCCGTCGTCGGGCCGGCGAGCACCGCGGCCACCTCTTCTCCCCGTCGCAGCTCAACAGCGGCGGAACCTGCATGCTGGCCTTCCACTCGCCCAGCGCGGCCGTGGCCTTCGCTGTCGCTGTGCAGACCGACGCCCTGCAGCACGACACGCTCGAGGGCCGCTCGCGGGTGGGCATTTCCGTCAAGCGAGGCCAGTGCCGCGCGCCTCCGGACGACTTCCTCAAGACAAGCTACGTCGACAAGGACTACAAGGAGGCCTGCATGGTCTGCGCGCACTGCGCCCCGCAGCGCATCGAGTGCTCGAAGGAGTTCGTGCAGTTGGCCCGTGAGACTGAGGCGTCGCTTTCGTTCTCTGAGCGCGGCGCCTACGCGCGCGTGCTCTTCGGCCAGGCAGCAGAGAACGAAGATGACGACGAACCGAACGAAAATGATGATGACGACGACGACGACGACGACTGCGGCAACGAGGGCTCGACGGCCATGTTCGACTGGGGCGGCTCGGCGTACGCGATGGACGGCCTATGCACGTCCAACTCGTGCAGCTTCATCATCGACCCGAAAAAGCTGTCGACCAACGAGAAGGACAGCATCGGCGAGGGCACCTACGGCCGCGTGTACACGGGCAGCTACCTGGGCACCGCCGTCGCGATCAAGACCCTCTTCGGCACCCAGATCAACGACGCGGCCATGCTGGGCATACGGCGCGAGGCCGCCATCCTGTCCGACCTGGACCACCCGCACATCGTCAAGCTCATCGGCCTCTCGCACTCGAGCGCAGGCACGTGCCTGGTGATGGAGCTGATGCCAAAGGGCAGCCTCGAGCAGCTGCTGTACGGCGGCAAGGCCAAGGCTCTGCGGTATGAGGACAAGATGCGGATACTTCGCGACACGGCTCTGGGCCTGGGCTTCCTGCACGAGCGGGGCATCGTGCACCGGGACATCAAGCCCTCCAACCTGCTCATCGACAGCAACGGGGCCGTCAAGGTGGGCGACTTCGGCTTTGCCACAACCAAGCTCGACACCATGACGCGATGCGGCAGCCCCGTGTGGATGGCCCCCGAGACCCTGGCCGCCCCTCTGTCCACCGCGGAAGACCAACCGGCCGCCAAGGAGGAGGGCTTCCGATACGACGCCAAGGCCGACGTGTACTCGTTCGGTATCGTCATGTGGCAGGTGCTGACTCAGAAGCGGCCCTACGAGGCTCCCAACGGCGGCGAGAAGCCCTTCTACCAGCTCATCCAGGAGATCACCCGCGGCGTGCGCCCCACGATTCCCGGCGACTGCCCCGACCACTTCGGCAAGATGCTCCAGGCCTGCTGGCACCAGAAGGCCCGCAAGAGACCGTCCATGGACGAGCTCGTCGTGTACTTTAACGCCCAGGTCGACCCCACGGCCGCGGGATTCTCAGTGTAGCTGCCTATTTTGGCTTGGTCTAAATGCGATTTTTGAAGCGTAAACCCTTCTTCAATCACGCTTGGACGAATTGGTAGAGCTCCTCGGCGAAATGCTGGCAGTTGCTGTCGATAAGGTGGTAATATTCGAGGTTACTGCTCGAGGCCTTGTTGACGAGGTCGTTCAGGCTTACGTTCCCGCCCCATCTAGTGGGGGCTGTGGACTTGAGCACTTCGCCGCGCAGCCACCGGTCCCCGACGATGTTCAACCCCTTCTTGTCCGTGCGCACGCGAATGTTGCGCTTGTTGTGCTTGTCCATGTAGACAAGCGCCCCCGATTCGAGCGTGAGGATGACGTAGTGGTGGTGCGCGGCCTGTGTCGTGATCAGCATGCCACGCGCGAGAAGGGTGGCTCCCGCGTCCGCCATCTCGCCACCGATGTCGTCACCGACGATGTGGCAGTACATGACCTCCAGCAAGACCACTCGTTCGTTCCTGAGTTCGCTCGAGTCGGGAATGAGATTGTAGACTGGGGCGACGTGGCTTTGGCTTGCGATGACCGTTTCCTCCGCCACGACGCGGCCCGCTCCGTAGACGGTCAGGGCAAGGCTCGCTCCGCCGGTGAAGGGTGCCAGTCCTGCGCCGAGCAGGATCATTCCGGTGGAGGCCGCATTTCGAGACTGTGAGTTTCCCATCGCTGGTGGTGTTGCGGTGCGTTTGAGAGAGCGTTGGAGAATGCATAAGTTCCCGGTATGGTGAGCTTTAAATATTGCACTGTGATTTAGTCAACTTTAGTCGTGCCAAAGCTGTGAACGCACCGATTGGTGGCTCCGAAAATATTGCCTGTCGACACAGAGATTGCGGATCAACCGTAAGACTAAAATGGCTCGGCCTGGACCAAAAGTCATACAGCCACATGTACCACGCACCGACCCGCTACAACCCCCCTAACCCTGGAGCGAGAGCTCTAGGTGCGCCCCTAACCCTCATCGCCACCGCTTTTGTTTTGTTTGCTTTTTTTTCTTTGGTCCTTTGTTGACGGTGGCCTCTCTTTCGCAGCCGCCACAGCTCGCCGTGGAACCCAGAAGCGGGACAGGGAGTTGACGTTCCTCCGCGAGCTCTTGCCGCTCGTGCAGTGGATCTACGTGCGGCTCGCTGACCGCAGCGAACACCCCTCGGCTTTCTACCTGCCCGACCCCTCTCTCAAAAAACTCCTGGAGCAGACCCAGCGCACCAAGCCCACCACACCGAGAGACGTAGTCCGGGCCGAGCTGACCAAGTTCTTCCGCTCGATCCGGTTCACGGAGGTGGTCTGGTCCGACGTGGCGATGCCGGCGCATAGGCAAAACGTGTGGGTTGATCCAGAAGGCATCTTCACCCGGCTTCTCCCCTTAGCCCTTCCAGAGGCCATCAAGCACGCGATCAGCGAGCTGCACGAGATCCGCACGACCATCGCGGCCCCGCCGCCCATTCTAGCGCTGGCCTGGTTCTTCTACTACGAGGCCGGGGCAAAGGAAGAACGCTACGGTACCAAGCCGCAGTGGCGAGCTCACGTCTGGCACGCAGCATTGCAGGTGCGCCCAACTCAACTTCACAAAGTCAGACCCAGTGTATATGTTTGACCTGTGGTATGTTGTTGGCAGTTGTTCCGATCGGACACGATGGAGACAGCCAAGGCGTTCCTGTGCAACCTCGCGGGCAAGCGGTCGGTGAGCGCGGCAGTTGTGCTCCGCCGCAGGCAAGTGGACGCCGAGGATTGCGAAAAGCTGGCGGGTCTCCTCATCCACCTCGGCAACGCTGCCCTGTGGATGGACCGAGATTTCGAAACCTCTGACGCGCTCTTCCAGCTGGCCTACAAGATCACAGGCTGGCCTCATATTGCAGGCAACGTCTGTATGCGCATGTGGTACGCCCTGACGATACCGCGCAAGGGCCCTCAGCTGCTCCACAGCGCTGTCCGCGGGCTGTACGCTGCCCTCATGGCGCACCTACGCGCCGAGCCATCGTCGCGAGGTTATCGACCACCACACCGCGACCAGCTTGCCGCGTTAGCCGCGGTGCTTCCCGAGGGCCACGCGTGGAAGCTGGCGGAGGCGGCCAACCTGCTGTCCATGGGGCTGCGCATGTTGGCCCGAAGCGTGCCCAGCCACCTCGAAGCCGCCATCGAGTGGCTCGATCGCTCCCTCCTGTTCACTCGCGACCTTCCCGAACACGTCGTCATGGAGGCCCACATCAGGAGCAACTACGCCCGGGCGCTCATCGTCGCGGGGAGGGAGGACCTCGCATGGATTCATGCTGCCGAGGCGACGCGCCTCATCGGTACCGTGCCACCGCGAGGCACGCACTTCCTGCAGGAGACCATCTTCCACATCCGTTTCACCGACATCCTCGTCACCCCCCTGGAGCAGTTTGATGGGTCCGACGGCCAGCGCCTGCTTGACACCATGTGTAGGAACGCGCTGGCACCCGTGAAGGAGATCTACGGAGAGAGCGCGCCTGTGGTCGAGCAGTTCCACCAACAGCTTATCGGGTTGTCGGCCGCCCTGCTTGCCCGACAGCCATATGCTCCGCCCGGGTTCTAGGCGAGCACACAATCTTCCCCAATAAAACCACACATTTCAAAGGCAATTGGAGTGGTCTGTCGGACTGGAACGCTCCACCTTCAAGTCCTCCTTGAGTCCACCAAGGACCGGACGCGGACAGAGGAAAGGGTGGCTGGCTACTGTCACCGCCTACGGCGGTGATTCATATTACCTATCGGTTCGAGCCACTCTGTATGTTTAATCATTTATTCTTTTTAGTTACCGTGTAACGAAATACAAGAAGATAAAAGATTAAACAAGTCCTCGTATTGTTAGTTCTCTTTTTTCTCCTCATTCGTGCTGTATCGTCCATCGTGCGGACCCGCCGTGCGATCAGCCACTATC
>NW_004457518.1:152567-153775 GCF_000313135.1 Acanthamoeba castellanii str. Neff
CAGCGTCCTCGCCGCCCGCTGAGACCTCTACTTCAAAGGGGTCATGGGCAACAACTTCAAGATCTGGCGCTCGCTGAACGCCGGAGGCGTCTCAGCCGAAGAACACAAGCTCACAGTGGAGGCCATGCAGTTCTCAGCCGCCATCACCACAGCCAAACCTCAGGGTCACGTCAACACAAGCCCAAACTCAGCCAAGTACACCAACAACAACAACAACCACCGATTCAACCCCGGTGGCCAACACCAGAAGAACAGGAGAGGCAGCTGTGGTACAAGCAGTGGGCCCCCGCTTTGGAATAAGTGCAACGGACAGCAGGAGCCCTCCTCCCTCAGGGAAGGCACCCGCCCATCAGATTGCCAGGCGCCGCGCCCATGAACTGAACCCAGATCTTCATGTCCTCCCACCCTCTTCCCCACACGCCACACACACCGGGTGCAAGCACATCAATGGTAGCCCTCTACATACCTCCCCACCGTCACCATTGACCAGAACCAGCGACCAACATTCTTCCTCACCAAGAGCTTCCCATCTCAATGAACCCAGACCCAGCCCTTCCCCTCAACACATGTCCATCGCCTTACCCACCACTCTCCACCGCACCAATGCCAGCTTGCCCAAGCGTAGTGCAAGCCTTCTGCAGTTGCCTGCTTCAATGGTGACAAGCCAGAGCGTTGGAGACCCTCCTCCAATGGGCAAGCCACAGCTTCTGTATCCCAATCAAGTTTCCCCCCACCCTGTGCCACCTCAGGAACCACTGCATGGACAACCTCCAAGCGGCGTTCCTGGATGAGGAGATCACTTGCCTACTCCATGAGAAGGCAATCCGCCTGCTCAGCCTAGGAGAGAAGGCAATGATCTCCCCCCTCAGTGTGGTCACAAAGAAGAACTAGGGTTTAGGGTTTAGGGTTAGGGTTAGGGTTAGGGTTAGGGTTTAGGGTTTAGGGTTAGGGTTAGGGTTAGGGTTAGGGTTAGGGTTAGGGTTAGGGTTAGGGTTAGGGTTAGGGTTAGGGTTAGGGTTAGGGTTAGGGTTAGGGTTAGGGTTAGGGTTAGGGTTAGGGTTAGGGTTAGGGTTAGGGTTAGGGTTAGGGTTAGGGTTAGGGTACGGTTTACGGGGTTTACGGGGTTTACGGGGTTTAGGGGTTAGGGTTAGGGTTAGGGTTAGGGTTAGGGTTAGGGTTAGGGTTAGGGTTAGGGTTAGGGTTAGGGT
>NW_004457518.1:154075-167843 GCF_000313135.1 Acanthamoeba castellanii str. Neff
GGGGGGGGCATGGCCAGGTATTGGGGCGGCCCAAACGGAAGGCGGACAATTTCTGGAAGGTGGCGATCAAGTCCGAGGTCATGCGCAAGTTCGGCGAACAGTCGCTCACCACCGAAGAGCGGGGCGAGTACTACGACCTCCGCCGCAAGGTCACCATGTGTCACATCCTCCTCCGCATACAGGTACCTCACCATCCGCCCATGTTATGTAATGGTTGGTTGGTTGGTTGGTTGGTTGGTTGGTTGGTTGGTTGGTTGGTTGGTTGGTTGGTTGGTTGTTGCGTTACGATTGGGTTGATTGTTAATGGTGGTGTTTGGTGGGCAGGATCTGTGTGGGGTGCACCTCACGCAGCAATCGAAGGAATCGCTGCAAACGCTGATGGGCACCGAGATCAATTCCAAGCTGCTCAGCGGAGCGCAGCCCTACACCGGTAAGCACCCACCAGCGCGCGCGGCACACGCACGACACGCACACGCATCACCGCACACGCACTCTGATGCCGAACAATTTCGGCGCTAGGAGCGAATCTGTTCGTGTCGTCGTTCAAGGTGGTGGCGTCGGACATTGCCAAGATGTCGGTCAAGGTCAAGAAGATGGGCACCGTGGCGCTGGCGGAGGCCAACGCGTTGGCACTCAAATCGCAGCAGGAGGTCGGCGACGAGGCCGAACGCCTCTTCAAACGGTTTGTTCGCTGACGTCCTCCCCCTTTATTCAACCACACTGCCGTTACCGCCACCTTAACCCTGTGCGTGTTTCCCCGTGGCAGATCGTGCACCGTCTTTGAACAGGTCGTCGTCTCCGCACCGGACAACCACGGCATACAAAACAACTACGCCGACGTCATAGCGCAACGAGTACGCGACACGACACGACACGACACGACACGACACGACACGACACGACACGACACGACACACGAAACGCTCATCAACGCGTTTGCGCACACACTTCAGGCGCTGCAAAAGGAAAAGGAAAAGTGTACGGACGAGACGCAGCAACAGGACTCGGACAACAACGACGACGACGACGCCGACGAGGAGGAGCGCGATGGGCTCCGCAAGCGCGTGAAGCTGGTGTCGCTCAAGGACCGGGTGGACCGCAGCTCGGTGTCACTGCTCGACAGCTTCGTCGCGCCGCCCGGTGAGCCGGCGGACTGCCGCGGCGAGTGCCGGGAGTACTGCCTGCGCCTGTTCGACCGGGCCGTCGACATCTACGCCGCCACCAAGAACCTCACCATGCTCGACAAACTGCGCACCATGCTCGAAAAGAGGTTCTCCCGTCTGTGCGTGTCGTGTTGTGTCGTGTGCGCGATTGGCTCAAAAATGTTCTGTTGTCTTCAGGTACCAGGCGCCGCTGAACTACTGCAGTTGGACGGAGAAGCAACAGCTGTACAACATCATCAACAAGATTTGGACCAGTACGTGCGTGGGCGGTTGGTTGTTGGTTGGTTGGTTGGTTGGTTGGTTGGTTGGTTGGTTGGTTGGTTGGTTGGTTGGTTGGTTGTGGCTAAACAATTGAGTATATCGATAGACCTGATGACGCACCCGCTTCACCGCTCGGCCTACGATCACTACTGCTGGGGCAAATTCATCCTGGCCCATGCCGCACACCACAGCCTCGACGCTAAGAGCAAAACAGGTAAACCGCACACGCAACCGCACACGACACGACACACGTGCTGACCTTTTCCACGGTTGCGCAGCGATGGAGCTGTACAAGCTGGCGGGCAGCAAGCTGCGGGAGGCGCTGCAGCTCGATCCGCTCCTGCCGTGGCTCCTCGATGTACGCAAGAAGGAAGAGGCCGCCAAGCACAACCAGTTCAACGTTGGCCACGATGGCCTGCCAACCAGTCCACCCGGTACGCGTGCGTGCATGAGTGCGGTGTGTGTCGTGTGCGGCGTGTGTCGTGTCGTTTTCGAGTGATTGACTGGGAACTCCTGCGCAGACTTGGGCAAGCCGGAGCTTTTCCGGGCGAGGTCGGCGAAGGTACCGCCGCTCTCCCGCGGCGACTCGCGAGCGCCAACGCCACCGGCCTCGCCCGCTCCCGCCGTGCGGGCGCCCAACCTGCCCACCTACCAGTCCACCACCGACTTCGCATCGTCCTACGCTCTGGCCTCGTCCCTGCTCTCACGTTCGCCTTCGCCTCCGCCCTTGACATCATCATCATCACCGTCATCTTCGCCATCGACCTCGTCGTCGTCTTCATCTTCATCCTCGTCATCGCCATCGTCTTCATCAGCGTCGTCGTCGGATCCGGCCAGCGTCGGGTTTGCATGGGAGCGCAGCCGGACGGCGCCACTGCTCAAACAGCCGCAGCAGCGCTCCAATTCGGCGAGGCGGCTCCGCGATGCCGCCGCCACCGGCGCCAACAGCCACCAGGCCCGCAGCAGCAGCCTTAAGAGCGGCAGCCACGTCAGCGTCAACGTGAGTCAACTCCACAGCAGCACCAAAGCGCTCGGGCGGCTCAAGAAGCCCAGTGGCGCGCCGCGACTCGGCTCGCTCCTATCGTCCACGCCGCTCCTGTTCAGCATCCTGCGCGAGGAGCAGGCCGAGGAGGAGGAGGAGCTGCAGCGCTCCAAGACCCTCTCGCTGCCCGACGCCACCGCTCTCCTCTTGTCGTCGACATCCGCCAGCGACTCGGCCGTGCCACTGTCGACACAAACCCGCGGTCCACCGGTCTCGCCGCGCGGCAACACCGGCAGCGGAGGCGGTGGCGGCGGCGCCGATGTTGGTGCCGAGGCGGACGTGGACCACCACCAGCAGCAGCAGCCGGACACGCTCTTCAACCCGCGCGACCTGAAGCTGCTCAGGAACAAGGACATCGCGTGCCTCATCCAGGTGCTCTCGTCGCTGGCGGCGCTCAAGCCGACACGCGCGGCGTTTCACGACTCGGCCGACGATGACGATGGCAGTGACGACGATGACACGGTGACACGTCAGCAGAGGCAGCACGGCAAAGACCTGTCAGCCAGCGAGGAGGAGCAGCGGGTGGCGCTGCGGAACCAGCGACGGCCGACCGCCGACGAGCCCGACGACTTGTCGCTCGACTTTGGCCGCCTGTGCAGCTTCTACACGGAGGCCGCCGTGCGCGCGCTGCTCCGCTACTACGCCGATTCGATCATCGAGCTCGTCTTCCCCGACCACCCGCACGTACGGCTTTCTGCTGGTCTCACCCACCTTCGGTACTCCTGTATTGACTATGGCGTGTGTCATGTGTGTCGTGTCGTGTCGTGTGTGCTGTGTTGTATCGTCTCAGCTCTCCAATTTGGTGATGGGTGACCTTCCGCGCTACTGCCGACGCCTGAAGCGACTCACCATCGTCAAGTGTCCCTCCATCACCAAGATCGGTGCGCAGCAAAATAATAACAATAACAAGAACAAGAACATAATAATATTAATCCTGCATTTTGCAGTCGCGCTGCCGCCAACGCTTGAGCGCGTGTCGCTGTGCCAACGTCACATCACCGAGGAGACACTGCACGCCATCGGAATCTCGTGCCAAAACCTCCGGTATCACCAACTCTGTTTCGCGTCGTGTGTCGTGTGTGTGTCGTGTGTCGTGCGTCGTGCGTGTGTCGTGCGTGTGTTGCTTACATGCGGATGTTGCGCCGTCGCGAGCAGGGCGCTGTATTGGGAGGAAAGCCCCGGGACTCCCTTCGTGATGGCGAAGGCCGCCCTGTACGATCCGCTGCTGGTGAGCCCTGCGGCTACGTCCCTCGCCGAACTGCAGCTCTCCCGCCTTGGCAACGGCAACGCCGCAGCGTCCCTGCGCGCGGTCAGCCGGTGCACCAACCTGGTCCTCCTCGACCTGGCTCAGTGCCTCGGTCTGCAAGACGACACCCTGCACGCCATCCTCGAAGGTGCGGACCAAGCCCCGCTCTCGCTGGCACACCTCGAGGTCGCCAACCGGTCGCGTGTGTGTCGTGTGTGCGGTATGTGTGTCGTGTGTGTGTATACGTGTGCGTGTTGTGTGTGTGTGTGTGTGTGGTGCGTGTTTGCGGCGCCACAGGGTGCGGAAGCTCACTGCGGCGCTTGAAGGTGGACGGTTGTGGAGCGCTGACCGATAGCTCGCTCACTTCGATTGCGCGCATGTGTCCTCATCTCCGTGCGCTCAGCGGGTCAAATTGCCCTTTGTTCACCGACGAGGTACCGCCTTCTTCCCATTTGTGGCGCCGTGTGTGCGCGTGTATTGCCGCTACGCGGTGTGTGCGGTGTGCGGTCGTGGGTACTCAAATTTATATATTTCTACAAATGATTATTTGTTTATCATCGCGACACATAGGGCGTGGCGGCTGTTATACGATCTTGCCCCGATTTGAGGAGTTTAGACCTCTCGCACTGCATTCAGCTTCGCACGAGTATTGGTCTGCTGGCCAGCCACTGCTCCCGACTAACATCTCTCCGACTCAACGTTCGTATTCACATGACACACGACGCACAAGACGCACAAGACGCACACGACGCACGACACACACGACACACGACACGCAGTAATTGATAATATTGTGAAACAGGGATGTACCCAGCTGGAAGCAGAGGCCATAGAGGGCTTGCGACCCTCCTCTGCCGCGTGCGGCTCGTTGCTACGCACGCTCGACATCTCCGGCTTCGCGCACCTGTCCCGCGAATCGGTGGCGGCCATTGCCCAGGGCCACCCGCGGCTCCGGCGCCTGATCATGCGCGACTGCTCGCCCGCCAGGATGAACGACCACCACCACCAAGGCGACGGTGATGACGTCAGTGGGCCGGCCGTTGCTAAGGGCGCAGACGACGCGGCGGCGGCGAGGGAGAGGGCCAGCAGGCGCAAAGCCAAGGCCGAGCTGGCCGAGGCGTTGGTGGGCACGCTGGGCGCGTCGTGCCGATTGCTCGAAGAGCTCGAGTTCGGCTGGAGGCGCGACGGCGATGGCGACAACGACGACAACGACGACGCTGCGCAACCGGAAAAGCAGCAACCGCCGCAACAGCCGCAACCGCCGCAATATACGCCCGCAGCGGCCAGCATCCAGCGAACCGCTCCCGCAAAGAATTGGATGACGTCGACCGTCACGATCGACATCAACGCCACGGACGACGGCGATGAGTGCTGCGGCAGCGGCAGCTTCAGCTTCACGACGACGACGGCGATGGACAGACTCGTCGACGCAAATCCGCAGCTGCGGCGCCTCGTGCTGGACGGCGTGTCGAGTGCCGGTGCGACGGGGATGATGGACGACGACACGCTCGAGCTGATGGGCCGCCGACTCACACGGCTCGAGTCCGTTGAGTTCCACCGCAGCGCCGACGTCACCGCCTGCGGCCTGCGGCGGCTCCTGCAGTCGGCCAGGCGCCTGCGCCAGCTCGTCGTGCGCGACTGTCCGCGCGTGGGCGCCACCGCCTCAGCGGAAGCCACCACCACCACCACCGGCAGTAACGACGCGGTGCTCAACGCCGTTGCCTGCTTTGGATGCCACAGCCTCGAGGTGGTGGACCTGCGCGGCTCGGGCGTGTGCCACGGCGAGCCGGCCGTGGCCGCCGTGGCCGCCAAGTGCTACGTCCTGCGCGAGCTCGCGGTCGACGTCGGCTGCCACGTACTGCCGCCGCACCAGCACGGCAGCGCCCGCCGGACCGTGCCGCCGGTCTCGGCGTGCCTGTCGCCGGCGGCTGCGGGCGGCGGCCGTCGCTTCCCTGTGGTCGCACCACTGCAGCCGCCGCAGCAGCCGCCGCGCGTGGTGGAGTCGCTGATCGCGCTGTCGCCGTCGCTGACCCGGCTGGAACTCGTCGTTGTCGTGGCCGTGGCCAGCGGCCAGCCAGCAGCTACTGCGCAGACACCCCCGCGCAAGTATGCACCCGTGTTTTGACCAGACGTCTAGTATGCTCTTACAAGCCCTCTGTTGGCCTGGTAAAATAAAATTGTGTGAAGCGGTGTGCAGATTTTACAGGGCAGCGACCGCTGGCGTTGTCGACAGAAGTAGAGCGACAAGGAGTAGAAGAAGGTGAAGAGGGAAGCAGAGGAGAGAGTGCCTTGGCCAGGATGGAGAGTAAGAAGAGAAGACGAGGCAACGAAGTGCAGCGAGGATTGGCAGGCGGCGGTGGAGGGCCAGGGAACGTGACGGGCGAGTTTTGGGACTCTCTGCGTAGTGGCCACTACTCGATTAGCCTGCCTGAACAGGTGACCACGCGCGAGGAGATTGAAGAGATGGCCCTCTCTGGAGACACGTTCGTGGAGAGCGACTTCAGTCCCGAGGAGTGCTTGTTCGAAGAAGACTTCGAGCAGAACGCCAGCGACGCCGACGAGAGCAGTCCGAATCATGTAGAGGAAGACGAGGTGAGCGATGACGAGCTATCTTCGTACTCCAAGGATGATCCTACCGAGGAAGAAGAGGAAGCATCGTACTTGGAAAACAGCGGCTTTTACTCGTGCGATCGCTTGGCCAGAGCGGAAGACCTACGCCCGGCCGAGGCACGCAACCCCATCTCTCGTGCACGAGCTCCTACTCACCTTCGTTGTGCGGCGACGACAGGTGATCGCCAGGATTGAAGCTCACAGCATGTTCTTCCTACACAAGCTTGCGGTAGAGGGCGAGCTGTATACGCCGTCAATGGTACTAAGCTTGTCCAACGTCTTTGTGTTGTCGATGCTGACTTCCTCCCCCTTCGTTTACGGCGCAGCTCAAGCGAACCAGCGACAACCTGGTGATGGCCAGTTCTCAGATTCGATTGGGGATGGAGAGCAAGAGCAAGTGCTTCGCGACGCATCCCGAAAGCTACTATCGCAGTACGCCCACCTCCTCAGGCACCACAAGACTGGCTCGTTCTCGCTCACCACTTTCGCGCTGCAGTGTGGCGAGTGCTGGAGCTGGTGCACGAGTTGCTGAGTCAAGGAAAGCAAGCGACCCAGAGAGAAAGTACTGGTCTTACTCCTTTTGCTTCGTAGCGCGTAGCACTCAGACTCTGTCAGTTTATTACAGGCTGATCGATGCCTTCACCAACCAAATCGAGTGCAACAACACCATTCAAGGTGAGCTTAGATACAGCATTCTTGCCCACAATCAAGACTTGGCTAACCCATATGAAAGAGGTGGCATCACTCCTCAACTGTCTACGAGGCAACCTGGGAGTGACGGCAAGCGAGCGAGGAACGATCATCGGCTGCGTGCAATGGCAAGAGAAAGGCCGAACCGTCGATTGCAGACGCGGGGGCCAATCAGGCCACCTCATCTCCGGCAACGCCCTTGCCGGTATGCACGACATCAAGTACGTTGGTCGTTGGCACTCGCTTTTCATCTTGGCTGAGTTGAACCCTTTCTTGGACAGGTCGGATGCTCGCTTCATCATCGTCGTGGAGAAGGACGCCGTGTTTCAGCGCCTCGCGGAGGACAGAGTGTTCGACACCCTGCCCTGCATCCTCATCACTGCCAGTACCGCCACCGTGCCCATCAATCTGGCGCAAGTTGATACTTCTAATCAAAAAGCTCATTGCGCCGAAACAGAGGGCTTTCCGGACATGGCCACGCGCGGCCTGCTCAAGCGACTTCACGAAGAGTTGCGCTTGCCTGTCGTGGGCCTGTTTGACTGGAATCCTGGCGGTATGGGGGTCTACATTACCTACAGGTACGGCAGCGTCAAGTCAGGCCTCGAATCGCACCTCCACAGTACTGTCCTCCCCACCATGAACCTTCCGTCTTCGCTCTTAGAGACCTCTGCCGACACTCTTCTTCTTCTTCTTGCGCGCACGCCAGCTGTGGACATCAAGTGGCTCGGTCTGTGTTGGGATGACCTCGAGCGAATGCACCTGCCCTCAAGCTGCTTTCAGGACCAGACCGAGCGCGACCGACGGAGGATCCGGTCCATCCAAGCCTCTGGCTGCCTCAAGGTGCGTACGTCCTGTCGCGAAGGCTCTCGTGCTGTCTGACCTGTCGATGTGGCACGCAGGACAACCCGCGTTGCGAGCGAGAGCTGGAGAAGATGCTCGAGGCCGGGGTCAAGGTGGAGATCCAGGCGCTCAGCCACCTGGGGAGTCTCTCTTGCATCACCTCCCACGTCGTCACCAAAGCCATTCGCCGCGACTTTGGCTGAACACTGAACGACGATTGGCCCTTCGTCTTTATCTTACAGGAAATATTTGGCCGAAATAAAAAAAGGAAAGCCGCGACACCGGCCTGCACTAGTGCGCTAAAAACCTAAGACATGAAGCGAGCCAGGGAACAAAACGTCGAGGCAGCAGGACAAGAAGGAGAGACGGCGTCGGCCCACCACGACCATACAACAACAGCGTCGCCGAACAACAAGAAGCCGCGTTGTGGTGGGTTGGTGGACGGCGACGACGAGGACGGAGGATTAATCGGGTGGAACCTACTGCGCGACCTGCCCTACGTCGCCTTCCGCCGGCTCCTCGACTTCCTCTCCTCCCCCACCGCCGCCAATGCCGGTACCACCCCTTTCTTGATTGAATTTAATTATTTATATATTTATTTATATATTTAGTTGCTGTATTAAACTATTGCAGCAGAGGGCTGGTCGAAAGTTGTCTTGCCTGGGGTGCCGGAGCTATGCCGCGTGCGCGCCGAAAGCGGGCGGTTCGTAGGTGAGCTCGAGTGGGGCGTCGACCTGCCCCCGGGCGAAGAGGAGGGCTTCGAGCGGAAGATGGAGGCCCAGGAAAAGCGGCTGCGCTCCCTGCGGCCCTAGTACGCAACTCCCTTGCGTGTCGTGTGTCGCGTGACGTGTGTCGTGTGTCGTGCCTGACGAACGCCGCGCAATGCAGTCATCCCCCGCCGAGGCAGGCCCAGCACCAGGATTCGATCAGCAGCGTGGCGGCGCTGCGACTCACCTGCCACGCCATCAAGGACGCCGTCGACCACGCCCTCGGCGCTGGCGCGCAAGGCTCCGCCCTCTACGCACCACTCGATCAGTTCCTCGCCAACCACTTCTTCCCACCCGCCACCGCCGCTGCGGCCTCAGTGCTGGCCGGATCAGACGAGGCGCCGCCGCTGCCACTGTTGTCCGACTCGGCCGAGGCCGCGCGCACCAAGGAGCAGTTCCGGAAGATGGCCGACCTGACCCTGGGCGTGGCCCAGGCTCGCCTCCACCAGTCGCAGTACGTGTGTGCCCCCCCCCCAGCGTTGGGCCTTGGCCGACACACGGTTGACGTCACAATCCTGGTGGTGCGCGTGCGGTGGTGGTGCGTGTGAGATATCCAGGCTGGACGAGGTGCTGGAGTACGTGTGGCGCACGTGGGAGTTCGCGCCCGCCAAGCTCGAGGCCCTCCGCCGCCAGCTCCTTGCGCCCTGCGCCACCGTCAGGGCGGCGGCGCCGCTGCTCAAGGTGGAGTACCTGCGGCGCGAGGACGACTACCTGGGCCGGTCCTACGGGCTGGGCATCCGCGCCTGCCTGTCCCTCGGCCTGCCCGACCAGCCCCACGGTGAATTGATGACTCCCTCCCCCCACGCTCGCCTCCCCCCAGCGCGCGCCGCCCCATTCATTATCTGACGATCCCTTCTCGCTTTCGCTTTCGCTTTCGCTTTCACGTTTTGTTGGGGGGGGGGATTCAGAGCGGGCGGAGGTGGGTCTGTGGGTGCTGCAGGCATGGGACCACCGGGACGAGGGCTGGGACCTGCAGGTGTTCGTCGATCTGCGCACCTCCTCGACCAGCTGGAAGCAGCTCCTCAAATCTTCGGGCCAAGACCAACAAAACGAAGAGAAGGAAAGCAAGAAGAAGAAGAAGAAGAAGAGAAAGAAGAAGTAGAGAAAGAAGGGAAGGAAGAAGGGAAGGAAGAAGGGGGCGAAGATGATGAGGCATCTGCTCCGCTGCACGTGGCGGTCTTCGACTACTACCGCTCGCGTGGCGAAATCATGGACCAGACCACCGCCGACTTCACCCTCCTGCGCAAGTTGTGGCGGTGCGTGGGACTACCCGCCAGCGATGACGGCGGCGGCGATGACGCCGGCAGCGACCAGAGCCAATCGTGGAAGGGGAAGGAGGTGCTGACCACGCTTCTGGCCTGCTTGGGCTTCGTGTGGCACGACGACGTCGATCTGCTGTGGGACGACTGCGGCGACGACGACGTCGACACCGTCAACAGGTATGTCGCTGGTATCGGTCGGGGCCGGGGCCGTGGCCATGGTGGCCGGCGGCGCATGATCGAGGTCCAGAACACTGTGCTGCTCAAGACAAGCCGGATCAAGTACAAGGAGCTGCTGCAGGATCTGGCGCCCTATGTCACGCAACTCAACGCCTTCCTCGACGCCCGCCAACAGTCCGCCTCCACCGAGGTACGTGCCTTGGTGGTGTTGTGGTGGTGAGTGTCGTGCCGTATGTCGTGCGACTCACGGTTGGGTGACGTCATCATCGTCCAGGCCAAGACGCGAGAGCAGGTGGTGAGGCGTGTGCGACGGTTCATCGGCCAGCAGAGGCTCGCGCGCACCGAGTCCTACATCCGGCAGCGCCTCCAAGGCGGCGCCCCCTGGCCTTCGTCCTCCGAATGCCCCGAGTTTGCTCTCGCCCAGATCGACGGCTATGAGGTCCGTACTCCCCCAAATTCTCTATGACGTCAGCCGCCTCCTTACACTTGTTCACACGTATTTAAGGTGGCGAAGCAGCTGCGGGTGGTCTACGCCCGCACGTTGGACCTCGCGCCGGGTGAGTACTCCGACTTCTCCGATCGCACAGTCGAGCTCGCCTTTCCGGTCTCGGCCGACGCGCTACGCCGCGTTGAACTCGCCAGCGAGGACGATGGCGGCGATGATGACCACCACCGCGCTGGGCCGCTGCCGCTGGGGGTGGTGGTCCGGGTGTCGACCAAGTCGGCCAACGGCTACACCGGCGCGCACGAGCAGTCGATGGTTACGGCGCGCGTTGTGGGCCACCACGCGCGGCTGAGCGCCGCCTTCGCCGCCAAGGCAGTGGCGGCGGCCAACTCGGCCTCGGGCCTCGGGGGCCGTGGCACTCCAAAGCAGCCCGACGACGCCATGGACGAGGAGGAGGGGCAGGAGGTGACAGAAGAAGAAGATGAGGAGGAGAAGGAGGACACGGTCGTGCTGAAGCTCGATCGCGCCATCTCGGACATGGGCCGCCACGAGAAGGTCATAGCCACGGAGGCCATCGAGCTCGTCGGCCGCCTGCTCGGCCTCGCCCTCCGGCCCACCACGAGCGATGCGCCGCAAGCCGCCGACGCCGACGCCGACGGCACCGGTGGGCCACCGAGGCCCAGGTGGTTCCGCGCCCACAATCCCGACCCGGCCATGGAGACCACTCCGTTCGCGCGGGCCGTGCTGGCGTTCCTAGACGAGGCGGCGCAGATGGCGACGTGGGACGCGGAGGAGGGCACCTTCCCCGTGCAGTCCGCCCTGCGCCAGAAGTGGGACGAAGAGGAAGCCAGCGGGGACGACGACGATGGTGATGAGGACACCAACAGAACAGCGGAGCAACACGAGAGCCAGCTGACCCGTGAGATCGGAGTCCTGTGCGAAATGGACGTCGGGTGCTGGTGAGATTAAAATTTTATTATTATTATTATTATTTAAAATAATAAAAAATAAAAAAACACGATTTTATGCCGACTTTCTTGTCGTTCGTGGAAGGGCGTCAATCCCTGAAAAAGCCGCCACATCGACACAAGAGCGCAGCTGCTTGTCTGATCAGCAAAGACGCGATGCAACAACAACCAAACGTAATGGGCAATGCAGCACCAACTGCACAGGGCGCCGAGGACAAGGATGTTCTCTTCTCGGCGAGCTTCATATGCCCGCTCACCCACGAGGTGATGACCGACCCGGTGGTCGACCCCGAGGGCAACTCCTACGAGCGCGCCGCCATCACGGCCTGGCTCCAGCAGCACGACACGTCGCCCATCACCCGCGCGCCTCTGGCGCTGGCCGACCTCGCGCCCAACCGCGCCCTCAGGAACGCCATCGACGAGCGCCGCCGCGAGCTCGGCATGCCACCCCTCGATGACGTCGTAGTGGTGGCCCAGGCCAAGAAAGATGGGGAGAAGATGAAGGTTACAGATGAGGGAGAGGTGGTGCTGAGCATTGAGGCTCGCAAGGTGGAGAAGGAGGAGAGAGAGGGAGTGGTTCATGACGTGCTGGTTTCGGTTCGACCTCCCGAAGGCACTACGCGCACGCCCTCGGACATCTGCTGCGTAATCGACATCTCGGGCTCGATGGGCACTGAAGCCAAGATGAAGAACGCCAGCGGTCGCGAGGAGAAGCACGGCCTGTCGCTACTCGACGTGGTCAAGCACGCGGCCAACACCGTCATCGCCTCGCTCACCGAGCAGGACCGCCTCGGGGTGGTTGTCTACTCGACCACGGCCACCACCGTCTTCGAGCTCACCCACATGACCCCCGAGGCCAAGGCCCGAGCCAAGGCCCGCGTAGACGCTCTCGTGCCCGACGATACGACGAATCTTTGGGACGGCCTCTACACGGGCCTCGAGATGCTGGGCAAGCAGGCCGTCAAGGGCCGCCTGGCCGCCGTGCTGCTACTCACCGACGGCCTGCCCAACGTGAGCCCCCCTCGAGGCGAGCTGGCCACCCTCAAGCGCTACAGAGACCAGCACCCCGACCTCGCCTGCACCACCTCCACGTTTGGCTTCGGCTACGACATCAATACCGACCTGCTACGCGGCCTGGCCGTCGAGGGGGGCGGGGGCGGCCTCTACTCGTTCATTCCCGACAGCTCGTTCGTCGGTACGGCCTTCGTCAACACCCTCAGCAACCAGCTCGCCACCATGGCCGGCAACGTCCGCCTCTCCCTCGAGCCCCTCAACGGTGCCCGGCTCCTCTACAACGAAGATGGCGCGGCTGGTCAAGGCCAGCAGGTCGACAAGACATCGTGGGGCGCGCAGGTCAATCTGGGCTCGCTCCAGTACGGCCAGTCGCGCGACGTCGTGGTGCGCATGGCCCTACCAGCCGACGCCTCGGCCGCGGCAGAGCCCTACCTGTCGGCCACGCTCAAGTACGAGCCCAGCGGCGCCCAGTCGACCGTCGAGTGCCGGGCCGAAGGCGTGCGGCGCGATGGCGACGGCGTCGAGGTTGAGGTGCAGCGCCTGCGGTTGGCCCTGGTCGACTGCCTGGGCCACGCCATGCACACCATGAAGACCGACCCCGCCCACGCGCTCGACGGCGTCAAGCGCCTCGCACGCGAAGTCGACGCCCTCTCATCGAGGGACCAGCGCGTGGCCGGGCTCAGCGAGGACCTGACAGGCCAGGTCTCCGAGGCCCTGTCGCGCGAGGACTGGTACAAGAAGTGGGGCCGTCACTACCTGCCGGCCCTGGCCCGCGCCCATATGCTGCAGCAGTGCACCAACTTCAAGGACCCGGGCCTGCAGCACTATGGCGGCCGGCTGTTCCAGCGCCTGCGCGACGAGATCGACGACATCTTCGTGCGGCTGCCGCCGCCCAAGCCCTCGGTGCGCGCCACGACGCACGACCCGACCTACCGGCCGCCGGCCAGCATGCAGGCCTACCACAACTCGTCCAACCCGTGCTTCCACGGCGACTGCGCGGCCCTCCTGGCCGATGGCTCAACCAAGCCCGTGGCCAGCGTGGCGAAGGGCGATCTCGTCGCCACCGGCGCCGGCGACAACGGGTCGGCCCACGTGGTGTGCGTGGTCAAGACGCATTGCCGCTCGGGCCGTGCGCAGCTGGTGCGGCTCGACGGTAGCGGGCTGCTGGTTACCCCGTACCACCCGGTGTGCATTGGCGGCGAGTGGCGCTTCCCGTGCGAGCTGGGCACCGCGCTCGAGCGGCCGTGCGACGCGGTCTACAGCTTCGTGCTCGAGGCCGGCGG
>NW_004457518.1:167864-168835 GCF_000313135.1 Acanthamoeba castellanii str. Neff
TCGGCTCGCCGCGCGTGGTGGAGGACCTCCAGCAGATGCACGGCTGGGCCGAGGGGCTGGTCGAGTTCGAGACGGGCTGCCTCGTGCGCCACCCGGAGACCGGTCTCGTGTGCGGCTTCACCGCAGAGCTCGGCCGCGCGTGATGCCTCTCTTCTCTCTTTCACCGTAACACTACGGCCGTATCGTGTGGTGTGGCACACCTTCATGTTCTCCAAAAAAAGGTTTGAAAGGTAGATATAAGGAAAGTGGGCGTTTGGCAACTGTTTTAATTGAAATAACATAAAACGTTGGCCAGGGGTGGAGTGGCTGGAGGTGGCGCCACCTCCAGCCACTCCACCCCTGCTGGTCGTCCTCCTCAGCTCTTGCTGGGTCGGTGGCGCAGCGGCCGTCTCGCCCGCGCCCACACACAGCTGCCCCGACCAGTACTGGTTCCTCGGGCCGCCATGGTCGGTCGGAGCCACCCCTGGCCGTGAGGACTGGCCCTGGTCCTATGCCCCCTTGCTGCTACTCGGTGCTTGACGGGCCTCAACGCCCAGGAGCCCAGAGGCACCACGAACCGCACCTGCTGCTGGCAATTCGCCAGCGGCGACGACCCGGCCTGGGTGCGGCGCCGGCGCGGTGTGGGCGGTGCGCCACCCTTTCAACGGCTGGTCAACCAACGCCAGGCAGTGCGTGGCGGTGGGCGGCGCGGAAGTGTTCCTGCACGAGGTCGACTGCTGGAGGGCCAACCCGGCCCTGTGCTCGGTCGAACCCTCCTCCCGCCCTCCAGCACCCCTTCGCCCACTCCTGGAGGGCGGGACCCGTCGCTCAGCCACGGCGTGCTGCTGGAGCCGGGCAGGAGCGAGGGCTCGCAGAGCTCGTCGTCGTGCGACTGGAGCTCGGTCATGGTCATCGGCGTCGCCACGGGGCTGCCGATCGCGCTCATCGTGGTGGTGGTGGCGGGGATCGTGCTGGTGGTGGTCGAAGCGCAA
>NW_004457518.1:169352-170102 GCF_000313135.1 Acanthamoeba castellanii str. Neff
AAGAAATGGACAAGAGGAAGAGAGATGAAGAAGCGAGAAAGAGAGTGCATGAGAAACGAGAAGGAAGGTGGAGAAGAACCAAACAAAGGCCCAAAAGGGGGGGGGAAATAGGTTTAGGCAGTGAACATACCCTCCTCCTCGAGCTGCTCGCCCAGGGTGAGGCTGCCGAACTGCACCACGCCGGACACTACCAATGGCCTGCAGAAAAGAGGGGGCAAACGGTCATCCGCAATCAGCAAATGGAAATTAAATTCGATCTGATTATCGAGGATGGAGACAAACCTGCCCAAGGCGTCGACGAGGAACTCCCTCTGCGCAAATGAGAGCCCCCTCTTCTCGCCTCGCATGATGTTGCGGGGAATGGAAGTGAACGGGGTGCGGCCCGAGGACGAAGAGGATCCGAATCCGGCACCGAAGGAAGCGCTGGGCTTCGCGGAGCTGGAAAAGAATCCCTGGCTGGCACCGCCGAAAGACCTAGCGCCGGACGAGGAAGAGGATCCCGCAAAGGATGAAAACGCACTCCGTGCGGAGGAAGAGAAGCGTGAACGACCACGATTCATGGTCGAGCGTGCAGAAAAGATGAAGTAAATCGCCTGATTTTCGTTTTGCCTGCCTTTCCTTCGCCACCTTAATAACTGGATTCCAGGAAACTCAACAGGAACGACGACAAGATCAAGATTCAATCGCAAGATTGAAGGCCAGAACATTCGAAAAGGATTGTAGAGAACAAGCAGCGCAATCCAATTGGCG
>NW_004457518.1:171321-178658 GCF_000313135.1 Acanthamoeba castellanii str. Neff
GACGTGACCACGCGTAGACTCAGAACCACACCCGCAGATGGAGAGTATGCGGGCTTCGACGAACGCGAGCCGACGTCGGAAACGGGAGGCAAGGCCCGGGCCATCGAGGGCATTCGGCAGCAGCACGGCTTCTCGTCCGTGGTGATGGTCGGGGACGGCGTGACCGACCTCGAAGCCAAGGGTCCCGCCGACATGGTCATCGGCTTTGGCGGCAATGTGGTACGTAGGCGCTCAACGTGCAGTATGTGGACTGTGATGTGCGTGCGCGTGAGCGTGTGTTGATGGTAAGGCCGTTCGTCGTGTGTTGTGTGGGGCCGCACACAGGTGCGTGAGCGCGTGGCGCAGGAAGCCGACTGGTTCGTGCGGAGCTTCGCAGAGCTGCTCGACGCCCGGACGCAGGCGGACGACACCGAGGTGGGCGTTCGTGCATGATGCTTTTTTTTTGTTTTTTATTTAGTACGCCGAGGAGTGAGTGCACCACAACACTACAACACTACACTACTGGGTATCGATAGCGCGGAGGACGCCCTTGCCCACTCCAGCCACCTGGGACATGAAGGTGATGGCGGCCTGCTTGTCGGCCTCACTGTCCGGGCCAGCGACGAGAGCGGTCGCGTAGATGCGCGCCTGGTACTGAGGCGAGCGAGCCTGGTTCCACTGCGGGATGGAGGCGTAAATGAGTTGATCAGAGGGCGTGCCCGCAGAGGGTGCACCGGTGGAGACGAAGTAGATGGCCGTCGCCGTCGGGTTGTAAGCGAAGCCGGCGTAGAGGCCACCGTAGCAGTCCCTCACGGTGGAGGAGCTAGGACCCCAACGGTTGATGACGCCAAGGGCATACTTTATACGCACACGCGCACACAACACGACACACAACACACGACACGACACACAGCCATAGAAATCAAGGCCAACGTGAGCAAGAAGACTCAACAGCCTCAACAGCAACAACAAGAAGAAGGTCTGGGACAAACCTCGATGTTCTGCGGGGTGGCATAGACCGGTTGGCGGAACAGGGGGTAGGGCCCGGAGTAGAAGCTGATGATGTAGAACATCTGCGTGGGCTTGAGTTCCGCGAGGGTCTTGTTGAGGTGCTCCACCACGAATGACATGCGGGTGTACGCCTTGCCGTTGAAGAAGAACTTCCTGCTACTCGCGGCCGACGAGTCGATGACGATGGAGAACGAGTCCTCCTGCATGTTACCAAAGACACAGTCCCTACAAGTAGGACGTGAGTGGGCGTCAGCAAGTGTGGGCCGCTAGATGGAGGAATGACGAGGCATGGAGTCAAGTGGATGTACCTGGATGGAACGGGCGTGAGGATGGCAATGGCCTTCTGGCGATTCGCCGACATGCCGAAGCAGCGGTTGACGATCTCCTGCTTGTTGGCCTCCGAAGCATTGAAGAGCGTGTCCTTGATCGAGGGCAGCACGGCCAATCGCGCATCTTCCATGCCGAAGAGGAGAAGCACGCCGATGAACTCGTCCTTGGTCAGCCCAGAGATGTAGGGCTGCAGGAAGCTCATTGCCTACATAGAGAAAACTCGCAAATGTGAGAAATTTCTGTACATATCTTTATTTATTTATTCTCTTTTCCATTTATATTTCATATATATCTATACCTAAACGAGAGCAAAGAGAAGCAC
This sequence comes from Acanthamoeba castellanii str. Neff, assembly GCF_000313135.1. Classification (NCBI taxonomy): domain Eukaryota; phylum Discosea; order Longamoebia; family Acanthamoebidae; genus Acanthamoeba; species Acanthamoeba castellanii. The sequence continues at coordinate 172,964 of NW_004457518.1, forward strand.
TATGTCACTTGAAAGAGAAAGCTGCGCGTACCTCAAGGGTGTATCTTTGCAGGGTGATGGTGCCGAGGATGGAGCCAATCTGCTTGCCAGTGAAAGAGCGGGTGTCGTTGAGGACGGCCTGCTTGAGGTAGGCAACGCGGTCGGCAAGCATGCCGATGGACCTCAGACGCGCCACCAGGTCCTGAACGAGGAGGAAGAAGAGAAGGTTTGATTGATGATCATGATTGAGTGACTTAAGGCTCCAATGGCGAGACGTTGGGCTCGAGTGGCTCCGCAGCGGACGTACCGCAACCCAGGAGTCCGGACGCATGGCGCCAAGCGGGCACACGTCCTCGGCTTCGGCGGGGACAGCCAAGCCCGCCAAGGACAAGGCAAGAGCACAAAGCAGGGCGACGAGGCACAGAGACGGAGTACGGCCCATCTTCTTTACTTGTATTGCGGTAGTGTAGGCGGTGTGTGGAGGTTAAAAAAAAACCACGCACAGTCCCTCTTTTTATTTGCCTCGGTGAGCCCCGACATTGGGCCTATCACGTTGAAGCTGTGTTGGTTGGCGGAACAAAACACTTCCAAAGTGGTTTCGTCATCTCCGAAGGTGGCAACATTGTTGAGTTGAAGTGGTGGTGCCAGCATTCCCAACATGTTGGGTCACACACATTACGAAACGGGGTAGGGCGTGCAGGAGCCCTTGGCAAAGAGGCTCTTGGAGAAGGCGTAGCTCTGGGCGAAGGCGGTCTCCGGATGGAGCTTGTCTTTCCAGACCAGCTGCGCCCAGTGCTGGATCACCGCCACGGCGCAATCGTTGGCCATGGTAAAGTGCTTGGCCGTCTGCTGGAAAGTGGTGGCGTTGAACTGGTCGTAGGCGATCAGCGCCTGCTGATAGTACGTCGACCTTTAAATAGATAAAAAAGAGCCACATTCCATTCATGCCAGCCACCATCAGCCCTTTGATCAGTCATCAACTTCAGTGAATGAAGAGTTGGGTTGAGTTGCGTACGCGGCCTGGAGCTTGGCCACCTTGATGAGCCCGAGGCCGGCGGTGCCCCAGTTGTCGCTGCACTTCTTGATGGCGGTGGCGTTGTAGACGCCGTACTTGGCATTGGCCCTGTGCGCGTACTCGGTGCCAGCCGCCACAAACTCGGCAGCCACCTCGCTCGACATCTTTCGAGATGGAGTGTGTATCAGCCACGAGCGCACATGCGCACGCACGCACGCACGCACACACCGCACACGCACACTGTAAAGTGAGTTGGCGGGATTACCGTGGAGTCGGGGTCGAACGGGATGTAATGGGAGACGTGGGCGTCGATCGCGGTCATGTGGGGCCACGTGGTCGCGTAGTTGGGCACTGTCGGACCAAGATAACTGCGCACGCGATACATAGTGGCCCAACACCACCACCATTTCATCATCAGATTTGGTCGTATAGTCGTGCCGTGCGCCGTGGCCAATGTGGTGGGAATAGAGGGGGGTTGCAGTACCCGCCGTAGGGAGTGTGGAAGCCCACGACGTCGGCATACACGTGCGAGCCAAAGGCCAGCGCCATCGACAGCGGATCAAATCCATCGCGCTTGAATCTGGTGTGTGTGCGGTGTGTGTGCGGTGTGTGTGCGGTGTGTGCGGTGTGTGCGTTAGATCGCTGGTGTGATTCAAACTCCTCTTTTTTGGGGGACGTCGTGCGACGCACTTGGCTGCCTCGGAGGTGAGGGCGAACTGGACGAGGTAGCCCGGGAAGACGCCGTTGTGCATGGCGTCGACCGGCACCGAGCAGTCCGGAAACTGCGACCAGTTGGCAAAGTAGAACCCGTCCGGCAGGTCGCAGCCCTGCTTCACGCTGTTGTCGCGAAGCCCCCCCCCCACACCCCATGAAACCATTGAGTCTCGCGTGTGGCATGCGCGTGCGGTGTGCGCGTGCGAGTGCGGTGTGTGCGGTGGTGCGCGTGCGTACCTGTAGGGGTCGGCGGTGGGGAAGGCTTGGAGGGCGAAATAGTAGTGCGAGAGCGGACCCCAGGCCTCGGCCACGGAGGCGAGGGCCAAGAGGGCTATCACAAGCGCCAGCGCCAACCCGCGCTGCATTGTTGTTCGACCTGCCGACACCTTTTAGTACTTTGATTTCGATATATGTAAATAGAAATACATCCGAGGGCTACCTACGTGAGAGCTCTCGGATGACGGGACAAAGAAAGATAAGGGAAGGTGCATAAAGAAATATCAAGCCCGGCCAATCGGCGAGAAAACAACTACGAAATTTCCAACCGCATTTCTTTTATCCAATTTTTTAACTCCTCCACTTCTTGTACGCCACGACACGCACAAGCTCCGCTTCCATGGCGCGTTTGTGGACTCTCGCCGGCCTGATGGTGGCGCTGTTCTACCTGGTGGTCCTGCCTACCTCATCAGCTCATATTCACGGTCGCGACGCCGGAGCAAGCACGCGCATTCACCTCGATAAGGTATTTTCAATTTTAACACCCCCCCCCAACACAACCTACACCACCTTCGCCATCGCCTCCTCCAACGCTTCTTTCTCGGCTACATTCAACATTTTCGCTCACATAACGGGGACATTCTTTACATTGCGCGCAGATAGTGGTGGCTCGTGATGGCGACGTGCGCATGTCGGCCTGGCCCGGAGAGCTCAAGCGGTCGGGCGAGTGGGTGTCAGTCTCGTGGAGCGGCGCCTCGGCCAGCTGGGGCGACTGGGTGGGCGTCTACTCGCCCGCCGACGCCGATGTCACCGTGACGGCCCCGATCAAGTACAAGTACGCCGACGAGGTACGCTGTACTATATAGGGTCAATATAGAGGTGTGTTGCACATACTCTAACATTCCTAACATTCCAATGTCCTTAAACATTTAGTTCAAGGACGGATATGGCAAGCTGTGGTTCCGCCTGACCAACATGCGGGCCGACTACGTCTTCCACTACTTCTCGGGCGGCATCGACAAGCCCACCCTGATCGCCTCCTCCAATCGAGGTGCGCACTCCACTAGTGCGAAAAATAGAAAGTTGTTGTATAAAAAACACCACTCACAAACGCACACATTCAATCAACAGTGACGTTCGCCAACTACAACGAACCGCTGCAGGGCCGCCTGATGCTGACCGGCGTGCCCCACGAGATGCGCGTCATGTGGACCACCCTCAACACAACCTCGCCCCAGGTCAAGTTCGGCACCTCGCCCGGTATGTGGGGAATCTCTGGTGTCGAACTACCATCATTTTTTGAATTCTAGGACTCAAACTGGTTGCCAACACGCGCATGCACCCACAGGTCAGTACGTTGGTAGTGTGAGCGCGTCGACAACGACCTACACGAGGGACCAGATGTGCGGCGCGCCGGCCAACACCGAAGGCTGGCGTGATCCGGGCCTGTTCCACAGCGCCGTCCTCTCCAACCTCTCGCCCGGTACCTTGCGATTCGCATTGATGAAGTTGTGGTGATGGTCAACTAAGAGTACAGACGATGATGACGAAGACGATGATGTTGACGGCGATGACGCTGACGTGCATATGTGAGTACAGATACGAGGTATTACTATGTCTATGGTGACCCTGCGTACGGATTCAGCGAAGAGGCCTCCTTCATGTCGGCCCCTCGCCCTGGAGCGGCCAGCCGCACCCTCAACATCTTCGCCTACGGAGACATGGGAAAGACCACCCAGGTACTCCGCACATTCCCAATAGTATACATCTATATATCTTTCTATATATACATCGATGTGTGGAATCTAAGAGCATTCGAATATGAGGACGACTCCCTGGAGCACTGGAACAACGAGAAGGCCTCCATCAACACGACGCGCCTCATGATCAAAGATATGCAGGCCATCCCTATGGACCTTGCCATCCACATTGGTAAGCAGCCTCATCATATGCATATATCATCCCACATATACGAACATACTCATGGCGTAGAAATTGTTGTGTATATGTGACCCGTGCAGGCGACATCTCCTACGCGGTGGGCTACGGCGCGCAGTGGGACGAGTTCCACGACCAGGTGTCGGCCATCTCCACGCGGCTGCCCTACATGACTTGCATCGGCAACCACGAGCGCGACTTCCCCAACTCCGGCTCCCGCTTCAACGGAACTGACTCTGGCGGTACCTGCTCCGCGCGCTGTGGATCGTGGGTTGCGTGTCGCCTGTGTTCTGTGTCGCTCGCTGTGTGTGTCGTGTCGTGTCGTTGGTCGTGTCGTGTCGTTGGTCGTGTCGTGTCGTGTGTCTAAGACGTAGACTTGTGCGACGACGACGACAGGCGAGTGCGGCGTGGCATATGAGGTGCGGTACCCTATGCCCACGCCGGGCAGGGATCAGCCGTGGTACAGCTTCGACTACGGCTCAGTCCACTTCGTCTTCATGTCCAGCGAACACAACTTCACCATTGGTGCGACCTCCACGCCCGCCCCGGTCTATTCTTCTCTGGAATGTTGGGAAGCCGCAGCCGGCTCACCGGACATGTGCGTGTGCCGTGTGCCGTGTGCGCGTCATAGGCGGAACGCAGTGGCAGTGGATCGAAGCCGATCTGAGGAAGGTGGATCGCACCAAGACTCCCTGGATCATCTTCAGCGGCCACCGCCCCATGTACATCGACTCCAACTAGTACGCCCCCTCTCCAATCGAAGAACAGTGTTATGGTGGTGAGATTTTCGAAAGAAATGTATATGTATATTAAAAGTACATACCCGAAGAAATAGAGACTTTTTTGTCATCACACTGCTTACGTGGTTGTTGATGTGGTGGCGGGCCTGCAGCGATAAGGGCGACTCGGCCGACCAGCCGGTGGCGAGAGAGCTGAGGCGCAACCTGGAGGACCTGCTGTTCAAGTACCGGGTCGACCTCGCCTTCTGGGGCCACCACCACTCCGTACGCGCCCTCCATCGCCTTCTTTCCTGAAGTGCCCTACTTGCATAGTCAGTTGAGAGTTGTCTTCTCGTCGGAGCACAGTACCAGCGCAGCTGCCCGGTGTTCAACGGCACTTGCATGTCTGAAGGCCAGGCCACCACACACGTCGTCATAGGTACACGACACACACGACACACTGGCGGTAGGCGGCACACAGGAGATTGATGTTTCTCGCCTTTTCCCCCTCTACCAGGTATGGCCGGCTACAGGCTCTCGACGGACATTCCCCTCACCATGCCCTCGTGGGCGCGCGTGGTGGACGTGTCGGAGAACGGCTACACGCGCCTTTCGGTCACGTCCTCGCGACTGGAGATGACCTTCATCAGCGACGTCGACGCCCGCGTCAAGGACCACTTTGTTCTCACCAAGTAGCCCACCCACCACCCACCCTGGTCGACCCCAGTTCATGTCACCAGTTCATGTGCAGGTCCGTTTAGGTCTGAAGAAGAACTCAGTCGTCACAGACGACAGACAAAAGCAATCCATTCAATTCAGCAGGTAGTGCACGCTGGTGCGGGTCGGAGGCGGTGGGATGTGCGGTGCAGTGTCGTTGGTGGCGGTGTGTTGGCCCACCTGTCTCACCTGCCGTGCGTACCGTATGCCACACGCGTTGCACAGCCTGAGGCAACCACATGTGGGCCACGTGGGAGTCAGTATGCCTGTCACCGAACTAAATCCAGATAAGGTGAGGAAATCGGAGGGAAATATGGGAGAATAGCGGAATTTGACCAAACTTGGGCCAAGGACCAAGACCTGTTTACCACACGTTGTGAAAGAAAATGGACGCGCG
>NW_004457518.1:178919-179670 GCF_000313135.1 Acanthamoeba castellanii str. Neff
GATTAGAGGTGAGGGGCAAGGTTGTGGATAAATGAAATAAATAAATTGTTGATGGAATTGAAACGGGCTTTGAGGAGTCACCCCAAGAAAAGGAAGCAGAAAGAAAAGGAACTGCAAATGAGTGTTGGTCGTGCGCACCTTCCATGAATTCGCCGTTGGGATTCTTGCAATCGGGACACATTTCCTCTACTCGCAACTCCCTGCTCGTTTTCATGGGCACCTCTGAGGGGCCTCCTCCCATTGGCGATGAGGGCGAAGGTGGCGGTGACGAAGGAGCCGCGCCTGGGTCCGCCATCTTGCGTTGCAAATTTGAGCTGTGGCTTTTGTCTTCACCAGGCAAGAGAGAAGATTGAGCCCCACACTGCCGTCGGCTTTTTTCCTGCATTCTGGAAACTGGCGTTTCTTGGAAATTCCGCAGTGCCTTGTCGGAATGCCTGGCCTGTTCTTTTTGCTCATCTCTCCCGCCAAAAATCAAGACCAAACAAACAGCACCGCCGCTCAATATGTCGTACACTGACGAAGACGAGCCCATCGATGTACGTTCATCCGCCACCTCCATTATTTTCTATTGAGCCAATTTTGTGTCTCCCAATAATCTTGCGTTGCGCGATGTGCTCAATGGGTTTTGTGGGGGGCGTGTAATCTCTCTGGTGGCGGCCATCGCCGCAGCTGGGGGTGAGGGGCGAGGATGCGTGGCGTGTGCGGCGCGTGTGGGTGAAGGGCAACCGGCGCACGCGACCGGACGTGGTGG